>NW_027413360.1:0-78509 GCF_048544455.1 Silene latifolia | reverse complement strand
TACCTATAGGGCAATACTCTTAATTGATCATTTAATTAATCGTATAATGTTACGAGTTAATTAAATTACTTGAAAAATTGACGGACGATTTTGAAGTAAAATTTACGTATCAAATTGAAATGTGATTAAATGAGATACTTTGCGAGTAATCGAATTGTATCATTACTCGGATGAAATTATTGTTTACAGAAACAATTAAATTTGAATGAATTATTATAAATACGATTTATGAATTGGTAAAATATTTTGGCACAAGTAATTATGAAATTACTAAGTCGATTTTTGTATGTGACGTATTTTTATTAATACGTTGATTTTTAACATGTTAAAAATTACATAACAAATTTATGTCACATATGACATGTGACATATTGACATTTGACAAAAATAATATGGATCTCATATTATCATATGTGCCGAAAATGGGAGGTTGTTTAAAAAATATTGTGTTTGTTTAAGTTAGTGGTAAGCATAATGATAATTACTCTAATATAGGCATGCATACCTAGTGCCTTTTGTGTAAGAGCACAAAGGCCATGCATAGGCCATTTCCTACCACCCTACCCGGTTCTCCCTTGGAAAGAACAAGGAGTTCTTTTACTTATTATCTTTATCATTCACCATATGTAGTGTGTGGTTAGATAATTATTCATTCTTACTTAATAATATAATTTTTAGAGAGATAAAAATTACATCCTTCCTCATCTATTATCCTACCCGGTTTTAGGAGCAAAACCAAAATATTTTTGGTTCATTTTTCTACTAGATTAATATTATACTAGTACTTATAATATTAATTAGATTAAGAGTTAAGCTTTGGGTATAAATCCTAAGGAGAGATCCTACACTTGGATCTTGTTCTTCCATTAAAGGAAAGCTCAAGAACAAAAGAAAAGGAGATTTCTTTTGTGCCCATTTGAACCGTAATTTCAATGTAAGGATATGATTTCTTCTCTATTTTAGTATATTGTTTGCATGCATAAAATCCGTATTTAATTTTATGACAAATTAATTTCGACATATATGAGTATGTTAGTATGTATATGAATCCACTTTTTCCTTCAAAATTGAATTCCGCAACAAGAAAAGATCATTTCCCCTACCATTCATTGACCAAATGCTTGAGAGGTTAGCCTCCAACAAATTCTTTTGTTACCTTGACGGGTATTCGGGATTCTTCCAAATCCCTATACACCCGGATGACCAACATAAGACCACCTTCACATGCCCTTATGGTACTTTTGCATATAGGAGGATGCCTTTTGGCTTATGTAATGCCCCCGCCACTTTCCAAAGATGCATGATGAGTGTCTTCTCCGACTACCTAGAGACCATAATGGAAGTTTTTATGGATGATTTTAGCGTTTATGGAAAGGACTTTGACTCATGTTTGCATAATCTTTCTCTTGTATTGCAAAAATGTGAAGATGTTAGTCTTGTTTTAAATTGGGAAAAGTGTCACTTTATGGTCAATGAAGGAATTGTTTTGGGACATTTAATCTCGGAAAAGGGCATCGAGGTCGATAAAGCTAAAGTTGAGGCGATAGAGAAACTCCCACCTCCCGTGAATGTTAGAGGGGTGAGAAGTTTTCTCGGTCACGCGGGTTTCTATCGCCGTTTCATAAAAGATTTTTCAAAAATAGCGAAACCCCTCACTCAACTCTTACTTAAAGATGCCCAATTCCATTTCGCTGATGAGTGTGTTGAAGCCTTTAATAGAATCAAGGAAGCACTAATCTCGGCACCGATCATTCAACCTCCAAATTGGGAACTACCGTTCGAGATTATGTGTGATGCTAGTAACTACGCCGTTGGAGCGGTTCTTGGCAAACGGGTAGGAAGAGCTCTTCATGCCATCTATTATATAAGCAAGACTCTTGATCCCTCCCAAGTTAACTATGATACCACCGAGAAAGATCTTCTTGCCATTGTCTATGCTTTGGAAAAATTCTGTTCCTACTTACTTGGATCCAAGGTGATTGTCTTTTCGGATCACTGTGCTCTCCGACATCTCTTGATAAAGAAGGAGGCAAAACCAAGGTTGTTGAGATGGATTTTGCTTCTTCAAGAATTCGAGTTGGAGATAAGAGACAAGAAAGGAGCCAGAAATGTAGTGGCGGATCACTTGTCAAGGATCCGGTTTCATGATGAACAAGGAGAAACGCCGATTAATGACTCATTTCCCGACGATATCTTGATGGCCATTCAAACACAACTTGAAAGGCACATCACCCCATGGTTTGCCGATTATGCCAACGATATCGTTGGAAGAGTACTCCCTCCAAATTTGAACTACAACCAAAGGAAGAGGTTCTTATCCGAAGTAAAAAGGTACTTTTGGGATGACCCAAACCTCTACAAAGAGTGTAGTGATGGGCTCTACCGGAGATGCATCCCTCAATGGGAAGTCCAAGGAATCTTGGAAGGATGTCACTCATCACCCTACGGTGGGCACCATGGAGCTAGGAGAACCATTGCAAAAATTCTTCAATCGGGCTTCTATTGGCCTACAATGTTCCAAGACACGAGGGAATTCATCATTCATTGTGATGCTTGTCAAAGAACGGGGAATATCTCTTAAAGGAATGAAATGCCACAAATGGGCATACTAGAGGTGGAGATCTTCTATGTTTGGGGGATCGACTACCAAGGTCCGTTTGTGACATCCAATGGGAATAAGTATATCCTCGTGGCCGTAGATTACGTCTCAAAGTGGGTGGAGGCAATTGCCACTCCAAACGATGATGCAAAAACGGTCACCAAGCTCTTGAAGAAAATAATCTTCCCAAGATTTGGAGTTCCTAGAGCAATCATAAGTGATGGAGGAACACATTTTCATGAAAAGAAGCTCGCATCTCTTTTGACCAATTATGGTGTTCAACATAGAACCGGCTTGGGATACCACCCTCAAACAAGCGGTCAAGTTGAAGTTTCGAATAAAGAAATCAAGAAAATTCTTGAGAAAGTGATGAACAAGACCCGAAAGGATTGGACCACAAATATTGATGACGCTCTTTGGGCTTATAGGACGGCCTATAAGACTCCCATAGGAACCTCCCCTTACAAGCTTCTCTATGGAAAAGCATGCCACTTGCCAATCGAATTGGAGTACAAAGCTTTTTGGGCAATCCGAGCACTTAACCTTGATCTCAAATTAAGTGGTCAAAAAAGGATGATTCAAATTCAAGAGTTGGAGGAATTCCGACTACAATCTTATAAGAATGCCAAGATCTACAAGGAAAGGACAAGATTGCTCCATGACAAAAGAACTAAGCAAAAGGCCTTGCACAAAGAAGATAAAGTCCTTCTATTCAATTCCCGCTATCGACTCTTTCCGGGAAAGTTGAACTCTAGATGGATGGGTCCCTATGTGATCACCGAAGTTGGAAAATATAGGGATTTTGAAATCAAGGCGGAAGATGGTAGCAAATTCAAGGTCAATGGTCAAAGATTGAAGCCATACTATGAGGGAGCGTTTATTATAGAGGTCGAGGTCACCTACCTCGGGCATCCTCATCCTTGAAGGAATCATCAAAGGGAGAGTTTGGTGGAGTCCTCCCTAAACCACCACTTGTAAATATACTAACCCTCTAACTTGTATTTATAATTTTGTTGCATTTCCTTTTATCATAAACATAAATTCTTTCCATGAGAGTATGTGAGGGAGGGTCACTAATGAATTTTGAATGAAGGAAGGAACCAATTTTCAAGTGTGGGGAAGCTTTTATCGGAATCAAGGAAATCAAAAGAAATCCGCAGCAAGGAACCCGAGCGTCCAAAGAGAGAATCCGCTCAGATTGAACAAAGACATCCATATTTCTGAGAATTCTCTCCTCCTGCCACAATCCGAGCGTCTGAAGACGAATCCGCTCGTCTTTTTGCGAGTGCATTTTAAGAAAAGTTCCTGTCACAGAATCCGCCCGTCTTTGAGAAAAGACGCTCATCCTGCTCCAGAAAAGACGCTCGTCTTATGCTCGATCCGCTCATCTTATGCTGCGTCAAATTCTTTCAAAAATTAGCTGTAAGGGAATCCGAGCGTCTTCCCTAGAATCCTCTTCCCTAGAATCCGCTCGTCCCAAAATGACACAATCCGAGCGTCTTGTGCCTGAGTCCGCTCGTCTTCCTGCGTTATTCAATTCCGATTTTTCCTAATTTTAAAACGCCCCACCACACAATTTGTGACACATCACCCTTCCTTCCACTTGTATTATAAAAACCCACCTCCTTATGACTCCAAAGCATATCCCAAACACTCTTTCATTCCACAAAATCAAAAAGCCCCAAATTTCTAGGGTTTCAAAAGCAACACTCAATCCACAAAGAGCATCTTTATACTTTAACAAACCAAAAATTCCAGCTCAACAATCAAAGAATGGCACCAAAGGGATCTTCCTTTAGGGATAGAAGAAGACCAAGGGTAAGAGGAAGCTCTTCTACCTCCCACATCAACACCTTAAGAAGGGAGCATGAAGAAATTGTGGATCTTACAAGGTTTGATGACTTCTCAAATGTTGAATTCGTCAATGATGTGCAAAGGCTCATTTTTCACCGGCTTCTTCGTAAGAACATTCTCCCTACTAAGTTTTTATGTCATAGAACTTTAAGGAAACTTGGGATTTATCACCAAATGGAAGCTCTTTTTGAGTTGTTTGGTCTCTCTACCCTTTTCCACATGCACGGGCAAACTTACCGATCCCTTGTGCTTGAATTTTTAAGCTTCTTGAAAATCACAACCTTGAATAAGACGATATGCATAGAATTTAGGTTGGAGAGTGTTTCAAGAATGATGACTCTAGTGGAATTTGCTAATGTGCTTGGTCTCGATGTCTCGCCTACCCGGACATCAAAACCGAAGAGATATAGTGTTGCACCCCTATGGAGGGCCATGACCGGCCGAGATTTCATGTACATCAAGGAGTGTCTAGCTTTCCACATTCAAAATCCTATTTTGAGACTTACTTACTGGTTCCTTTCTGGCACTCTACTTGCTCGCCGAGACCCGGCGATAGTGAACGAACTTGACCTTGTGTTCATGGAGTCTTATCTCAATATCCATGGAAGGGGTGGGTACCACTTTAATGCGCCTCTTGTGCTACTCGAAAAATTGGCAAAGTTTAGGAACGGTGATGATGATGGGATGAAACACATTGTAAATGGAGGGCTCATTACAAAGATTGCAAAACATTTCAATCCGAAATTCAATGAGAATAATGAGTATGCTCCACTTTCCTAAATACAAGGATAAATGAAGACCTTCTTCTTATTCATCATCATTGGATAACCCTTGAAGGGGTTGATAAAAGGGTCAAGTGGATTACAAAAGGAAGTGACCCAATCTACCTACCAATGACCGGACTACCAAGAATCTCACCAAGAAAGGGACCTTTATCACCAATCCCATCCTACCTCATCCCTCGAAACCCAACCCAAGCAAGGCAAGCACCACCACCTCCAAATCCCCAACAACAACAACAAGAGCAACAACCACAAGATGAGAAATTCAAAGTGCCTCCCTACCCTTTCCCATATCAACCGTACAACCACCCCAACCCCTTTATACTTCCCCGTGATGACTTTGTAACGGGAATTCTATAAGATTTGCACTTCCGACAATATGAAGCTACCGTGGACAATTATTATGCACTTTATCCTTAATACCACGATATGATTCAAAGGGGGAAGATTAGTGAGGAGGGAGCATTTCCCTCTTGGGCACAATTGGATATACTCTTCCCCAATTCGGAGAGGGCAAATGAAGGGGCAAACGGGCGACAAGAGGAAGGGAGCGACAAATCTTGCGGTGGGGACACGGTGGAGCTTGGTAGCGAAGAGGATGAGTTCATGGACCCGAATACAAGTGAGGCATCCAAGGAAATATAGGATAGTGATCTAGAGGAAGATGACGGCGATCTCTAGAGGATCTCTTCATAGCTAGATGGAGCGGGCGTGAGGCACCCATCTCAAGCTTAAGTGAAGTTTCCTCATCTCTTCTCTTTATTTTCAATTTTCATGATAGAAGTTTATGTTTTTTTAACTTGTACAATAGTTGACTTTGTCTTTGGTTGGAGAGTCCTAGCAAAATAGAGGACTAACACCTCGCCCCATTGAGGTGTTCTTATTTCATTGTTCCCATTTTGAAATCCAAAATGATAATTTAGTTTCATGCATTGCATCTTGTGTGCGTGAACTACCCCATACTTTAGAACATTAGAAATAATGTCTATCTCGGTTTGGGGAAGTACATGCATACGCAACGAGAGGTAATCTAAATTACGCTCTCCGTCATAAACAAAAAAATCATGCATCATGTAGTGTAGACTAGTGTACCTTGCATTTAGTGTAGAATTCATGCATCATGCTTGCATAGTTTCCCATCATTTTGGCCATTGAGGACAATGCCCATATTAGTGTGGGTATGGGGAATTCTAACTTAACTTTTATTCAAAAACCCAAAAAAATCAAAAAGTTTCGAAAAAATCAAAAAAATTGAAAAAATTTGAAAATCCAAAAACAAGTTCATTTCCTTTGCAGTGTAGACTTGTATATATTGTTGTATATATTGTATTTGTTCTATCCTTGTTCACATTGAATGACTACGCCACATCCGAGACATGAGGATATTGAAGACCGCATGGTATGCTCTTTCCAATCTCCTTTTTCCTCTTTATGTTAATGACTATGTGGCTTTATTTTGATTGATGCGGTATAACAATGTGAATTTAGGACTTGCATTTAGTTTATATGGCATATTAGTTGGTAGAATCATTTGCATTAGGATGTTTATATGCTAGTTGCATCATGGCATGTAGTTTGCATATTAGAAAAGTTTTTGTGAAACCGTCTACTTGGGAAGCTTGACAAGTGTATATAGGCCATAGAAGATGCTTTTTCTTCTTAAGACTTTGCTTGTTAGAATACTTGTAAAACACCCTAGGATGTGTCATGCTAGTATCCTTTGACCCATGGATTAAGGCCTAGTCAAGAGTACCTTGTGGTGTGATAACTCCTTGGCTACCGTTTATTCCAAGGTGACCCTTGAAACCATGCATCCATCATCCATGTTCTACCACATTTTTGTCATCAAAGGGAATGAGCACAAAAAGAAATTGATTTGAGTTCAAAGAAATGAAAAGTGAAAGAAAGTTTGCAAAATGCATCAAATGAAAAGAGGAGCAAAAATAGAACTTCTAAAGCTTCAAATATAAGGCACCCTCACTACATATGGGGTGACTTTGAAAATGTTCAAAAAGAAATGCAAAGAAAAGTTGAAAAGTTGTCAAGTATTGAAATGCCAAACATCAAAGAAATGGCAAAAGAAAGTGTTCTCAAATGTTATATGCCACAAGAAATTGGGGGGGAAAAACAACAACAAAGTGTTAGTTATTTAGACCAAATTAATACTCATCTTATGATATTAAAATTACAAATTAATTTAAAGTGATCTAAATCTACATGCATGCAAATAAAAAGTATAAATGATGGTATTAAACTATCTTAAGACAAGAAAATCCTTACATTGTATAAGGTAAGTTGAGGGCACAACTCAAGGATTCCTTCCTTGATGTTGTTCTTGTGCTATGAAAATGGATAATCCTCCAAGACAACTAACCACCAAAAAGATGGTCTCCTAATGATGCGTATACGGAGCGGAAGACTTAATTGTTTTGTTTTTGGGTTTTTGTTGTGCAAAAGATAAAGGATATTTGTTTCGATTACTTAAGAAGAGATTGAAAACAATGGGATATTTGGTATCACTAGTCCTATAGTGATAACAATGGGGAATTACTCGAAACGCGTCAAGCAATTCAACTTAAACTGCGGAGCACGTCCTTAGTTCAAGGCAAGACTCGAAATCATCGACTCTTTGAAAAAGATTGAAACAAACAAGTTTCTCTCTCTAAAAGGTTTTTACTTCAACTTGGATGATTACAAATGAGGGAGGCTAGGTCCTTATATAGGACAAAAGCCTTGGCCTCCAAGTAAAACATTAAATGCTAGTTTGTAAGTTCTAGGATGATTAGATGCATAGAACTTACAACTTAGACTCTTTTGTCAAATCTTATTCAAACTATGTTGACAAATGCAAAAAAAACTAAAATAGGATTCTTCTCCCTTGGTGCCGCCACATTCGGCCCTCTCCCCTTGTTCCCATTTGATTTTTCTTTTGTTCCCACACGGCATCAAGGGGTGTACGGGTCTCGAGCTTCAACCGCACATAATACCTCTCTTTTACGCAAACCCATCCAATTTTCATGCATAAGAAATGTATTATTTGGGCCTGGTTTTGATTGGTGCTCTATGTCGAGCACAACTTCTTCCATGGGGTCCATATCCGCGTCATCTCCTCCTTCTTGAAAAGGAATTGCCCTCAATTCCTTGATTCCATCGTCGTCAATGTAAGGTGATAGATCCCCGACGTTGAAAGTGGCGTGTACCCCATATTCTCCGGGCAACTCGATCTTGTATGCGTTGTCGCCTACCTTTGATATTACCTTGTAAGGACCTTCTGCCCGCAGCATGAGTTTGTTTTTGCGTTTGTTCGGGAAACGCTCCTTCCTTAGGTGTAACCACACGAGGTCTCCTTCGCGGAAAGACCTTGGCCGGCGGGTTTTGTTTGCTTTGCGCTTGTATACTTCAATAATTTTCTCAATTCTTGCCCTGACTTGATCATGCAGCTTGATCATTGATTTCAATTTGGACTCCGCATCCTTGTGCATGATTTCATCCTTGGGTAGGGGAATGAGGTCTAGTGGTAAATACGGGTTTATACCATATACGACCTCAAATGGGGAGTGCTTTGTCGCATAAGTTGGGGAGCGGTTGTATGCGAATTCAGCGTGCGCGAGTTTCAAATCCCAATCTTTCTGAGTTTTGCTCACCAGACTTCGCAGCATTGTTCCCAGAGTGCGATTTGTGACCTCCGTTTGTCCGTCCGTCTGGGGATGATGAGAAGTGCTGAACAAAAGCTTGGTTCCCACCCTTCTCCATAACGTTTTCCAGAAGTAGCTTAGGAACTTGGAATCTCGATCGGAGACGATTGTTCTTGGGATCCCGTGGAGTCGTAAGACTTCCCGAAAATACAAGTCCGCCACATTGCTGGCGTCGTCGGTCTTGTGACATGCGATAAAATGGGCCATCTTTGAGAATCGGTCGACTACTACCCTGATCGCATCCTTGCCTCTTTGGGTCCGCGGTAACGCTACAATGAAATCCATGGATATGTCTTCCCAAGGTCGGCACGAGGTAGGCAAAGGTACATACTCCCCAGGTTGGAATTTGCTTTTGGCCAAAGTCGGGATCGTTCTCGTAGGATTCCTTCAGTGCCTCGAAGCCCAGTAATCGGATATCGAGTACCGTCAATAATGAGTATCGGCGTGAGAGAGCATCGGCCACCATGTTACTTTTGCCAGTTTTGTATTTGGAGGAGAAATGGAAGGATTGTAAAAATTCCACCCACTTGGCATGCCTTGAGTTCAACTTTTGTTGCCCATTGATATGTTTCAACGATTCGTGGTCCGAGTGCAGGATGAAATGACTTGGTCGGAGATAGTGACTCCAATGTTGTAGGGCCCTTACGATCGCATAGAATTCCTTGTCGTAAGTCGAATAATTGAGCCTGGCCCCGTTCAGTTTTTCAGAGAAGTAAGCGATGGGTCGCTTTCCTTGCACTAGCACGGCTCCAATTCCAACACCGCTTGCGTCACATTCGACTTCGAACGGGCGGGTGAAATCCGGGAGTGCCAACAATGGTGCCTCACAAAGTTTTTGGATAATCGTCTCGAATGCCCGTTGAGCAGCCGTAGTCCATACGAAAGTTCCTTTCTTTGTACATTCAGTGATAGGGCTAGCGATGGTGCTGAAATCCCGAATGAACCTCCGATAGAATGAAGCAAGTCCGTGAAAGGATCGGACTTCTGTGACAGTTTTCGGAATAGGCCACGATTTGATTGCCTCAATCTTGGATTGATCGACGGAGACCCCTTCCTTAGAAACCCTGTATCCAAGAAAGATAACGCTCTCGACTAAGAACGAGCACTTCTCCTTCTTACCATAGAGTTGTTGCTCCCGAAGTGTGTTGAACACCTTACGAAGATGTTGGAAGTGATCATCCTTGCTCCGACTGTAGATCAAGAAGTCGTCCAAGTAAACGACTACAAATCTGCCTAGGAAAGGCTTGAGTATTTCGTTCATGAGTCGCATAAATGTGCTTGGAGCGTTTGTCAAGCCGAATGGCATAACCGTCCACTCGTATAAGCCATGCTTAGTTTTAAACGCAGTTTTCCACTCGTCCCCTTCTCTCATCCGAATTTGGTGATAACCACTCCTCAAATCAACTTTAGAGAAGATCTCGGCTCCATATAACTCATCGAGCATATCATCAAGCCTCGGAATTGGAAACCGATACTTGATAGTGATGTTGTTCACGGCTCGACTATCGATGCACATTCGCCACGTCCCATCCTTCTTTGGAACAAGTAGTGTAGGGACGGCACATGGGCTCATGCTTTCGCGTACATAGCCTCGTTCCATTAGCTCTTCGATTTGCCGCTGTAACTCCTTGGTCTGCATCGGATTGCACCGATAGGCGGCTTTGTTTGGTAAAGGAGCTCCGGGCAGGAGGTCGATTTGGTGTTCGATCCCACGAATAGGTTGTAACCCAGCGGGTAGTTCTTCGGGGAAAACATCCTTGAATTCTTCCAAGAGCGAGGTTAATCGTCCATCCTTACTTTCGTTGCTAGGAGTCTCGTTGCCCACCATTAGGTAAACCTGGTTGCCATTGACAATGGCCTCGTCCACCTCTTTCTCACTAGCAAGCATGGTCATGCTAGTGGTCGCTCCACGCTTGGCACTCATAGAACGTACTTCACCTGGCGCCATTGGTTTTAAGCCAATTCTTTTTCCCTTACTTACCAACTCGTACTCGTTGCTTCGACCGCGATGCACCACATCCTGGTCATACAGCCAAGGTCGTCCTAATAGGACATGACATGCATCCATTGGTACAACATCGCATAGGATGTCGTCGTTGTAAGATCCCATGGTTAGTGCCACCCTCACTTGCTTAGTGATATTCACCTTATTCTCGTCATCCAGCCAATGCAGGGCGTATGGTTTTGAGTGAGGGATCGAGGGTAGTTTTAATTTCTCCACCATTTCTGTTGAGGCTACGTTGGTGCAACTGCCTCCGTCAATGATTAGGCTACATCATTTGTCCTTCACTTGGCACTTGGTGTGGAATATTTGACTTCGCTGCTCCGTTTCAATGGGCGAAGTTTGAGCTTGCAGGGTTCGGAGAACCAAAATGCAATCATAACTAGGAGCGACGTAATCTTCGGCGTTCCCGGCGGGTGCCTCTTCCTCATCTCCTTCTAAATTAAAAATACCCTCAGTTCTTTCCTCCTCTTCGAACAGCTCATCACGACATTCCACGGCCTCTCTTAGTGTAATGGTTCGTTGATTCGGGCACGCATTTTTGAAATGTCCAAACCCTTGACATTTAAAACACCGAATCTGCGTGTTGCTATTCTCCTTTGAGGTGGGCGGTTTGATAGCAGCACTGGATGTAGGAGTCGTCTTGGGATCGGTGGTATTTCCCGTGGTGCTTGTCCTTGAGTTGTTCTCATTTTTCCAAGTCCGGCTATTCTCACCATAGGTGGTTGCCACCTTCGTCTTTCCTTGTGCCTCCACTTTGAGACACATACTACACAAGGTATCGAAATCTGAGTAATTCTGTAACTCGACAACTTGGGCGATGTTGCGGTTTAGACCTCGTAGGAATCGCGCCATTCTTATGTCCTCATCCTCCACCAAGTCTCCCATTAAGGCTAGGTTTGTAAATTCGTTAATGTATTCCAGGACACTTAGCCTTCCTTGGGTAAGATCGGTGATCTTACGATAGGTTGTGAGTCTATGTGTGGCGGGTACATATCTTTTCCGTAATTTGAGTTTAAGCACGTGCCATGATGTTATCTTTGCCCTTCCGGCTCGAACTCTTCTGGTCTTAAGGCTTTCATACCATAACGAAGCCCCATTTCTTAATTTCAAAATGGCGTACTTGCAGCACTGTTCATCATCGAGTCCCTTAAAATCAAACATCCGATCTATTTGTCTTTCCCATTCAAGGTAAGAGTCGGGATCCGTGCCTCCTGTGAACTCGGGTAGTTCACTCATTTTGAACTCGTCAATGACTCGTTCACGTCTTGGCTGCCATTTGGGATCTTGTTCTTGTAAATTCTTTAGGGCCTTTTGAAGATCCTTGAGAAAGTTGGGATCGTCGAAGTTCATGTTTGGTGATTGGTTTTTTTGATTTTTTCGAAAAGAAAGATGTGTGTGTTTTTTTTTTTTTTTTTCAGTGAACAGTACCGTGAACAGTGTTTTTGTGTTTTTTCTTTTTTTTTTGTTCAATTCGTGCCTTCAAGATCCAATCGATTAAACCTCAACTACCTCGCCGAGTTTAATCTTTGAATACCAAGCGCGTCGGATATTCAACTATCAACTGATTGGGACCTCCTTAGGACTGTCTTGATTTTTTTGGGGTGATCAAGAGCCGAAGCTCTGATACCATTTGATGCGTATACGGAGCGGAAGACTTAATTGTTTTGTTTTTGGGTTTTTGTTGTGCAAAAGATAAAGGATATTTGTTTCGATTCCTTAAGAAGAGATCGAAAACAATGGGATATTTGGTATCACTAGACCTATAGTGATAACAATGGGGAATTACTCGAAACGCGTCAAGCAATTCAACTTAAACTGCGGAGCACGTCCTTAGTTCAAGGCAAGACTCGAAATCATCGACTCTTTGAAAAAGATTGAAACAAACAAGTTTCTCTCTCTAAAAGGTTTTTACTTCAACTTGGATGATTACAAATGAGGGAGGCTAGGTCCTTATATAGGACAAAAGCCTTGGCCTCCAAGTAAAACATTAAATGCTAGTTTGTAAGTTCTAGGATGATTAGATGCATAGAACTTACAACTTAGACTCTTTTGTCAAATCTTATTCAAACTATGTTGACAAATGCAAAAAAAAAATAAAATAGGATTCTTCTCCCTTGGTGCCGCCACATTCGGCCCTCTCCCCTTGTTCCCATTTGATTTTTCTTTTGTTCCCACACGGCATCAAGGGGTGTACGGGTCTCGAGCTTCAACCGCACATAATACCTCTCTTTTACGCAAACCCATCCAATTTTCATGCATAAGAAATGTATTATTTGGGCCTGGTTTTGATTAGTGCTCTATGTCGAGCACAACTTCTTCCATGGGGTCCATATCCGCGTCACTTAAGGATACACCCAAGAATCAACCCAAAAACTACTATATTACTAACTAGGTAAAATTAGTAGTAATCCTTGTTTGTAATATATTTGATGTACTAATAAATATTATTACTATGATAATATTATTAGTAGATAATTATATGTGTTTTTTGGATGAATAAGATGAAGAAAATAAGAAGGAAAATTGGTCTCTTAAGGAAGAGAGGGCTACCGGTTTTAAGCTTAAAATTGGACCAATTTTACTTCAAATTTTTCAACCCTTAGGAAATGAAGTGAATAATGGGGTATTTATAGCAAAAATAAGGGAACAATCCTTAGTGGAAAATCCACAACAAAGGACACTTGTATGTCCTCATAAAAACTGAAACATGTGGACTACTTATGGTCCATTTCGGTTTTCGACATTTGCCCCACAAATGCTTATAAGTCTTATATTTAATTATCTTACATAATTAAATATTAATTTAATTATTTAACCCTTAAATAATATAAATTAACTACCAATAACTACTTAACTATTAAGTAATCATAAGACCATATTATCAACATACAATGTGTCAATATTAACCCATTTAGCTAATTTTACAACCTCTTGTAAAATATAATAGCTAATTGATTCTACCTCAAAACATATACACATATCGTATAAAATTAATTAATTAATAAATTCTAATCATTTATTATTTAAATATCTCATAATTAAATAATAAATCTCTTTGTCCCGAGTTCGTCACCCGTCATCAAATAATACATTTATGTGACTAACTAAGAGTCAAATAATACAAGGAATTAATTATCTCGTATCTCATAAAAACAATTAATTTATTCTATTTGGGCATCATCCTATAGGTGTGACCTAAAGGGATCGGCTGATCACCGCCGTCACACGACAGTAATGTCAAACTCTAGTCAGCCAATCATTACCAATTAACGATGACCAGCTGACAAATAAATAAAATAAATCCCCGATATTCCTTTTACGAGATTTAATATGCAAACGCACTCATTGTGGAGGACACTACTCCAACAATCTCCCACTTGTCTGACACAAGTGTGCGTTACCAATTCTCTTGTCCAATAATATCTCCCACTCAATGCAAGATGTCTTTCAGGTCGTTCTTGCACGTGATCATATCATAAAGTGGTTTCCTCGATCAGGAGAATGACCGTCTGACCGGATAATCTACTATAGATCGCATCCGAGCGTGGCCACGCATTCACAGTCATCTCTCCTCGAGTGGCCTTGAGATAAAGTATGACTTATAAGGACAATCCTGTTGACCTATTTTCTTCGTACGATACAGATCACAATGACTCAGTAAATGCTCATCGGCCTCCTTTTACGGTGCGACCTAGAACAAAAACCAAAGCCACCGGAAAACCGTACCAACTCAGACAAATAGTCACCAGTCTAAAGAATTGACTCGAAGGAATAAATAGAAGTCCTCGCCACGACCTAGCAACAAAAGGACTCTATAAACGGTCACTGTCTGACAAATTGTTTCACAATATGCCTATGTAATCGACGAGTCATCACCATGACCATATGACAGTCGAACCTGTCATCTATCGCCTTATAATCTAGTCACTTCGAGACGTCACCTCATTAAGTAACTAGGGACAAAATACAATGTTAATCCAGTTCACTTAATAGGGTTCGACATTGTCTTTACAACCTATTTGGAGAAAACAAAGTATATAAATTAAGACATAAAACTGAATATAACGATAAATGCAACTTATCATATATGAAATAATAAATACAATATTTTGATTATTACATATCATATAATTTACAACAGTTCTGGCATTCGTCTCAACCCCATCAAAACTACATGACTATCATGTTTAGCTTGAGACAATGGCTTGGTTAAAGGATCGGCGATGTTGTCACCGTCCCAACCTTACAAACTGTAATTTCTTTCCTTTCGATTAAATCTTAATTACATGAAATTTCCTAAGTACATGCCTAGACTTGTTACTAGACTTGGGCTCTTTTGCTTGAAAAATAGCCCCGCTGTTATCACAATACAAAGTGATAGGATCCTCGGCGGTCGGAACTACTTTCATCCCTCTAAAATTGCCTAATCCAAACGACTTCCTTTGCGGCTTCGGAGAGGTCTGCAATGTACTCAACTTCAATTGTAGAATCAAGCGATCACAAACTCTTTGAAACTTCTCCAAAGAAACCGCCCCTCCGTTCAACAAAAAAACAAAACCAAAGATGGGATTTCAAATCATCCCTATCGGTTTGGAAACCTTTATCCGTATAACCTCTTATACGTAATTCCGATTCTCCTCCAAACACTAAGAATGAATCTTTAGTCCTTCTCAAGTACTTCAGAATATTCTTGACGGCTATCCAGTGACTCTCACCTGGAGTTTTCTGAAAACGACTCGTCATACTCAAAGCATATAAGACGTCAGGACGAGAACACATCATAACATACATGATCGATCGAACAGCGGAAGCATAGGGAATCGATTTCATGCGTTCAATATCCTTAGGCTCAGTAGGACACTGTGACTTACTCAAAGTGATCCCACTGCCCATAGGTAGAAAACCTCTCTTGGAGTTTTTCATATTGAATCGGTCAAGAATCATATCGATATAGGCTTCTTGACTCAATGCTAATATCCTTTTGGATCTATCCCTATAGATCCGGATACCCAAGATGCGCTGAGCTTCTCCCAAATCTTTCATTTGGAAGTGATTTCCCTACCACTTCTTAACAGAAGCAAGCATATCAACATCATTCCCAATGAGTAATATGTCGTCCACATAAAGAAGGAAGAAAACAACTTTACTCCCACTAAACTTCATGTATAAACATGGTTCCTCAACACTTCAAGAAAAACCATTCTATTTAATAACATGATCAAAACGTTGATTCCAACTCCTTGACGCTTGCTTAAGTCCATAAATGGATCTCTTAAGTTTGCATACTTTGTTAGGATTTTTAGGATCCACAAAACCCTCAGGTTGTGTCATGAACACTTCCTTTTCCAGAAACCCGTTCAGGAAAGCGGTTTTGACATCCATTTGCCATATCTCATAATCATGAAATGCAGCAATCGCTAACATTATCCGAATAGATCTAAGCATAGCAACTGGTGCAAAAGTTTCATCATAGTGTAAACCATGAACCTGAGTGAAACCTTTTGCAACCAATCTAGCTTTGTAGACATCTTTATGTCCATCCATGCCGATTTTAATCTTGAATATCCACTTACACTGAAGAGGTCGAACATCTTTAGGTAAGTCAACCAGGTCCCATACCTGATTATCGTACATGGAATCCATTTCGGATTGCATGGCCTCGAGCCATAGCTTAGAGTCAGAACTCATAATAGCTGCTTTATAGGTCGGGGGTTCATCACTTTCTAAAAGTAAAACCTCATAGTCACCATCTTCCTCGATAATACCAAGGTATCTATCAGGCTGGCGACTAACCTTTTCTGACCTCCTAGGTTCAGAAGGAACAATAACCGATTCAGACGTAGAAGGAACATCTTCATGTATTGTCATATCAGTTTGTGGCTCTTGAACTTCGTCAAGTTGAAATTTTCTCCCAGTCTGTCTTCTAGAAATAAATTCTTTTTCTAGAAAGACAGCTTCACGAGCCACAAACACTTTGTTCTCGTTACTATTGTAGAAGTAATATCCACAAGTTTCCTTAGGGTAGCCTACAAAAATACACTTTTCAGAGCGAGGTGCAAGCTTATCATCAAACTTGCTCTGGACATAAGCATCACAACCCCATACTTTCATGTATCGCAGATTCGGGACTTTCCCTTTCCATATCTCATATGGAGTTTTATCAGTTGCTTTAGTAGGACTTTTATTAAGTGATTGTACAGCAGATAAAATGGCAAAACCTCAGAATGACTTAGGTAACTCTGTTTGACTCATCATCGATCGAACCATATCTAATAAAGTTCGATTCCTCCTTTCAGCCACACCATTTAATTGTGGTGTACCAGAAGTAGTTAACTGAGATACAATACCACAGTTTATAAGGTGATCTTTAAAGTCATTGCTTAAATATTCCCCACCACGATCTGATCGTAATGCTTTAATCTTCTTACTTAATTGGTTTTCTACTTTATTCTGAAACTCTTTGAACTTATCAAAAGCTTAACTTTTATACCTCATTAAGTAGATATACCCATATCTACTCATGTCATCGGTAAAAATAATGAAATAGTCATAATTACCTCTAGCAGTGACTGTCATTAGGCCACAAACATCGGTATGTATTAAACCCAATAACTCACTAGCTCGAGATCCTTTTCCTAGAAAAGGTGAACGAGTCATATTGCCAAGAAGACAAGATTCGAATGTACCAAATGATTCGAAATCAAAAGGTTTAATTACACCAGTCGGCACTAGTCTTTTAATGCGTTTCTCATTGATGTGTCCTAATCGACAATGCCATAAATAAGATAGATCAGGATCACCTGTTTTGAGTCTTTTATTATCTAAATGATAAACATCGTTGAAAGTATCTAGAATATAAATACCATTGATTGAAATAGCTTGACTATATACAATCCCATTAAGGGAAAAAGTACAACACTTGTCTTTAATTACAAAGGAAAACCCTTCTGTGTCTAACACATATACGGATATTATATTTCTAGATAGCGTTGGTATAAACTAACAATTATTAAGATGTAACTCCAACCCCGAAGCTAAACTAAGTACATAAGTTCCTACAGAGACGGCAGCTACTTTAGACCCGTTTCCTATTCGGAGATCGACATCACCCTTGTTTAGCTTTCTTATGCTTTTTAGGCCCTGCAAATGATTACACAAGTGAGAACCACAACCAGTATCTAATACCCAAGTTGTATTTGAAGCATAATTTATGTCTATCATAAAAGATTCAGTTGAGAAATTACATGTCGGCTTCACAATGCCAGCTTTTATGTCATCCAGGTACGTTGTACAATTACGTCTCCAATGTCCCTTGTTATTACAATAATTACAAGTATCTTTAAGAGGATTACCCTTTATAGGTTTTTGCTTGGTAGAGCAATTCGCAATTGCTTTACCTTTGCCCTCCACCTGAATGGGCTTCTTACATGCGTTCCTCTTAAACTGCTTCTTCCCCTTCACGTTAATCGCAAGCACATCTTTCCTCATACTCTCACTCAATCCCATGTCCTTCTATGCTTGCACAAGCAGAGAATGGAGCTCATGTACACTCTTTCTCATGTTTGTCATATTGTAATTTACCCTAAATTGGGTAAATCCCTTGACGTGCGAGAGAGAGTGGAGCACTCGGTCCACCACAAGTTCGTCAGGGATCTTGCATCCCAACCCCTCTAAAGTTTCCACGTAATCAATCATTTTAAGTATGTGTGAACTTACAGGTTGACCATCTTTGAGGTTAGCCTCAAAGAAACGAACAATGTGTCATCTTGAATTATTCTCGGGCTTGAGAAAACATAGTGGAAAGCTTCGAGAATACTTCATGTGCATCACGAAACTTGACACATTGCCTTTGTAAAGCAGGATCCATTGAAAAAATCAAAACATTTTTTATTGCAGCGGATTCTTTTTGATAATTTGAAAAAGCCTCCCTTACATCAGCAGTGGCCCTAGTACTAGGCGAAGGGGGAGAGGGATCAACAAGGTAGCGTAATTTGCCATCACATGCGGCAGCTAATCGAAGTTGTTCTTCCCAATCTTTAAAATTACTACCGTCGGCTTTTAATACATATTTGTCCATAAAAGAACGTAGCCATGA
Organism: Silene latifolia; assembly: GCF_048544455.1. NCBI lineage: Eukaryota > Viridiplantae > Streptophyta > Magnoliopsida > Caryophyllales > Caryophyllaceae > Silene > Silene latifolia. The sequence goes on along the minus strand of NW_027413360.1, from coordinate 59,479 downwards.
ATCTCTAGCTATGGTGGCGGTTTCACTAGTAGAAGTCATCGTGATTACTACAAAGGAAATAAAGGAAAGATTAACATTTATCGTCTAGAAATATATAACTTGTGAAACTATTTAACAAGTTCCCATTTATATAATGATCTCCCACTGAATTATATAAATGATTCTAAGATCCAATTTTATATAAACACGGGCACGGTGGACTGATTCAACCCATATTTATATAAATTTGGTGAGTCAATATTTTGACTGATTCTACTACTAGAACTCTTGGTTGACGGATTTTCTTAAAATCTATCTTTTAGCCCCAGAATAAATATGGGCACGGTGGACCGATTCAACCCATATTTATCCCGTTGAGTCCAACCAATTTTCACCCGTAATAACTTTTATTACCCTACTTACCCAACGTAAAAAGAGTGTACCTCGGTGATCCGAACCTACCTCTAATGAAGAAGGGATTCATAGGTGCTATTATTTGGTAAGGCTTAATCTCAATTTTAAACAAATGTGAGAGATCTTATCAATTTAATTGTCTATCACTTTTAAGTGAACTAAATTGGTGAATGCTAGACAATTAAATCGATAACACCAAAAATAAAACATGTAGTGACGATTTGGCATGAATGCATAGAAGAATTAAAACAAACAAGTCCTAATATGGCCACCTAGTTAATCTAATTAACTAAAATTATTACACTTCGGAAACCAACTCCTTGGTCCCTTGAGTCTTCATAAATTGGCCTCCTTCTTTAGGATTTCTAACGCCTTTCCGAAAACACCCTCTTCATGAAAACTCCGTCTTTAGATGCTTCATCTAATTACTAATAATTAAATTACATAACAATAACCTATTATATAATTTGTAATAAAATTAAAATAAAACTATTAATTAATTACAAATTAGGCGATGCGAAATCGCAATTAATTACAAAACAAGTCGATATTCCCTTACATTACGGGAAATACCAACTTCTACCTATGGCCATATTAGGAAAAAATTACATAATTATAATTCTAAAACCCATTCATCTAAATGAATAATAAAATGCATTATGGAAAATAACATGCCAAATCGTCTAACTTACCAACAACGATCATTTGAGCTTGCCTTGACGGAATTTTTACCAATAAAAATTCATAATCAATTATTAAAACACTTCTAAGACATACTTATCATACTAATCAGGTCTAATATCAAAATAATTATTCTCAACAATTTTCTTGAATTTATATGGGAATTAAAACACAATTGTGACAAAAAAAATGATATAATAATTCACAATTATCATACAAAAATTCCATTTAATATAAAAATTTATGGAAAAATAAATTTAAAAACCATGAACATTCTGGTATTACACCAAAAATGCCATGCAAGTGAAAATTTCTGATTTTAAAGTTTATTTAAAACGATTTCACAATTTAATCGGTAAAGCGACAATTTTTACGATTTAATTCTAAATCAAACCATAAAAATTTAAATGACTTCAAATAAAATTTTGTACATTTTGGAACAATTTACAGGAGCTAAAAATTTAGAAATTTCGAGCCCTAAAGTTAAATCAATATTTATTTACAAAATAACCATTATTTACCCATTTTATCAAATAAAAATCAATAAACTACCTAAATTAATCACATTAACCTAATGTATCTACTTATCTCATAAATAGAACATGCATGTGGTTATTTATAAATAAATATGCATAAAATTAACATGCAACTCAATTTAATTAACTCTTAATTAATTTTAATGCATTTTTACTCAATTTTATGCCAATATAAGTTATAAAAAGTGAAAAAATTTAACAAAAATCAAATTTTCGTCCCATATCATCCTAAGACCAAATTATTTACATGCAAGACTATATTATGTGATAAAAAGAATTTTAGTAACATAATATCAATTTTATTAAATTATCTCATAAATTACTAAAATCGTCTTAAGACAACATGCATGTATTTAACAATGCTCTGATACCACTTGTTAGTTATTTAGACCAAATTAATACTCATCTTATGATATTAAAATTACAAATTAATTTAAAGTGGTCTAAATCTACATGCATGCAAATAAAAAGTATAAAAGATGGTATTAAACCATCTTAAGACAAGAAAATCCTTACATTGTATAAGGTAAGTTAAGGGCACAACTCAAGGACTCCTTCCTTGATGTTGTACTTGAGCTATGAAAATGGATGATCCTCCAAGACAACTAACCACCAAAAAGATGATCTCCTAAGGATACACCCAAGAATCAACCCAAAAACTACTATATTACTAACTAGGAAAAATTAGTAGTAATCCTTGTTTGTAATATATTTGATGTACTAAAAAATATTATTACTATGATAATATTATTAGTAGATAATTATATGTGTTTTTTAGATGAATAAGATGAAGAAAATAAGAAGGAAAATTGGTCTCTTAAGGAAGAGAGGGCTACCGGTTTTAAGCTTAAAATTGGACCAATTTTACTTCAAATTTTTCAACCCTTAGGAAATGAAGTGAATAATGGGGTATTTATAGCAAAAATAAGGGAACAATCCCTAGTGGAAAATCCACTACAAAGGACACTTGTATGTCCTCATAAAAACTGAAACATGTGGACTACTTATGGTCCATTTCGGTTTTCGACATTTGCCCCACAAATGCTTATAAGTTATATTTAATTATCTTACATAATTAAATATTAATTTAATTATTTAACCCTTAAATAATATAAATTAACTACCAATAACTACTTATCTATTAAGTAATCATAAGACCATATTATCAACATACAATGTGTCAATATTAACCCATTTAGCTAATATTACAACCTCTTGTAAAATATAATAGCTAATTGATTCTACCTCAAAACATATACACATATCGTATAAAATTAATTAATTAATAAATTCTAATCATTTATTATTTAAATATCTCATAATTAAATAATAAATCTCTTTGTCCCGAGCTCGTAACCCGTCATCAAATAATACAAGGAATTAATTATCTCGTATCTCATACAAACGATTAATTTATTCTATTTGGGCATCATCCTATAGGTGTGACCTAAAGGGATCAGCTGATCACCGCCGTCACACGACAGTAATGTCAAACTCTAGTTAGCCAATCATTACCGATTAACGATGACTAGCTGACAAATAAATAAAATAAATCCCCGATATTCCTTTTACGAGATTTAATATGTAAACGCACTCATTGTGGAGGACACTACTCCAACACAAAGCAAACTCCCAAATGAAACTCAAATATCTATTGATCCCTTTATCCATCGTATCCATTTTTGTGTATGGTAGAGAGGGGACGACCCTTCTTCTTGTCTAGGCAAGAGGGGGAATTCCGCGATCCTCCAGTGTTTCTAACACCATAGGGAGTGTACTCTTGACAAAAACATTTAACGATTGAGGACAAAGGTACCCTAGCTTGACACAATTTGGAGGTGATTTTTTGGTATCCTTCTAGGCTTAGTAGTTTGAAGAAATTGCATCTATGAAGGAGTGTGTACCCTTGAATTGCTTCCCTTGTAGATAATTTCCGCCACTTAGATGAGGAAAGTGGCTATTCTTTTGTAGATGCATCCATTACTTGTTTTTGTGTGCTTAATGTTTGGATGTGTCGCCATTTTGGCAAGACCCACCTTGCCTTGCAAGAAGGCATCCTACCTCATGGTTTTCTTGTTGTGAGTTAAAGGGGCGGACTGAGACCCGCTAATTGTCTCATATCGGCCATGCTATTAGGTTAGTTTAAATAATGGTCCTAGTCTTTGTCACCTCTTTACTCGGGACGAGCAAAGGTTCGGTTTGGGGATATTTGATTTGACCATAATTAGAGCATATTTAGTCCCCGAATTAGCCTTGTTCCCATGCTTTTTAGTGCATATTTGGGTCATTTATTGTCTTTAGTGCTTTGTTTTGCATATTCTTTGAGGTTTTGTGTCCTTGGTAGGAAAGGAGTGCAAACCTTGCATTTTCATGGCAAAATGAAGCTAAATTGACTGAATTCAATGACCAAGCATCAAGTAGAAGACAAGATTAGAAGGCCTTTGTACATACTATAGTAGATGGGCAATGATGAGAAAAGATCCTTGCATCCCCGAGGAAATCCTCAAGGATTTTATGAAGAAAAAGGAAGAAAAGAAGAAAGAAAGAAGCTGTAAGACAATCCGAGCGGATTGTCCACAAGACGCCCGGGCCAGCCACCCGCAATCCGAGCGTCTTCCCCCTGTGGACGCTCGTCCAAAACACCCCAAATCCGCCCGTCTTCCCCATCTGGACGCCCGTCCAGAATCACCAGAATCCGCCCGTCCCGTGCCCTGGACGCCCGGATTCTCTAACAGCTATTTCGTCTTCTACAAGCTTCAAGGAAGGATGCACATATTTTTCTAAGACCGGCGAAAAGGAGACTGGAGTCTCCCTAGAGACCGGCGATTCCTCAAGGACTTAATAGTCATTAAAGCCCTTAGTAAACCCTAATCTATGTAACTAATCCCCACTATAAATACCCCATTAGGCTAATAAGAAGAGGATGTTCTTCTTAGCAATCTCTAGTGTAGTTAATATCAATCAAATCTCTCTTTAATATTGTAATCAACATTTAATCAAGTTTTAATACAAGTTTCATTTCCTTAATCTCTCTTTTGTTCATCCTTTGTTTTGGGTAATTGAAGATTATTTGGGTTATTATTGGGAGATTGACAACCTTCCAATCTATCATTAAGTACTTCTATTATTCTTTGCTTTATGATTGGAATCATTAGTAGGTATAATTCTCTTAATCCCTTTTTAATTATTGCTAATTATCTTCATTTATTCATCATGTTTCACTTTGTTGGTATGATTGACAACCTTGTTAGCATGTTCAACATGATAATGAGTGAGTAGTTTCCTTAGCTAGGGTTAATGGGTAATTAGGGGAAACCAACATGGGGGATGATTCATGCTTAATTTAATATGTTTTCATAGTTTATTTGCTTGCTAGTTGTGATCTCAACTTATGCACATGTTATGTTTGATGAAATGCGAGCCTATGAATCCTTGCATTTTTTACCCATCACCTATCTTTTCAATGAGACTTGTAAGACATAAACCAACTCGAGTCTCATTAGACCATGCATATAGTTGAGTAGGGAAGATTAAGTCGACTTGTAGGTGTTGTACAATCTAATCGATTCGGATCCGGGACCCAAACTTTCATAGGATTGTAAGATATAAACCAACTCGATCCATCCCAACAATAATTGCTTGCTTATAATTTGAGAATATGTTTGTATGATCAATTCCCATGAATCCTCTATGACCCCATGACACCCTAGTGCCTTTTATCAATTGTTTACATCCTTTTTTAATCATCTTGTTAGTTTACTTTTGTGACACCCTCATTTATCGCGGAAAAGTAAACACGTAATTCTAGAATAAAACTGCATGGATATGTTTGTAATAGGTTCAATTGGGTAAAAACCTGTAATTTTAAAACCTGAACCTGTTATAAAGATATCCAAATTGGAAGGTGTCAAACATACAAGGTCTAACTAGAAGTGTCATAACATAACCATCGCTAAAGTCGCGAATAGCAAATTATACAACCAAATGTAAAGAGGGAGACATATGTCCCTAAAATGTATGTGACATAAAAAGTGTTTAAGGGTCACAATAAAATAAAGCCAATCTAGGTCCCAAGGTTACTTTGCTCGCTAGCTCGTCCATGTACCCCATATATGCATCACCTACCTGTCAATCGCATTTTATACAAATACGAAAGCCACGGTCGGTGGGAGTAACTCCGAGTTCTCCCGACCACGAAATGTCATAATTAATATAACATGTAAACATAAGAATATGAATATGAATAACACATAGCCTTAGCATATAGATGCTAGACAATCGTGCTTATCATGTGAACAACAATATAACAACACATAGTCCGAGCATGTGATTACTAGACCGACTCATACTACCCTATCATGTGAATCACATAACATCCGGGAATCCAAACTCTATCAACCATAGCCGGCTTGCATCTCACCTTCTGTGATTCATAGAATCATCAAACAAGAAAGGGCAATATATCAAAGACAGGCATACGTTCTTAGCACCGTCAATAGTCACTCTGTAACTCGAGTCTATACCACGAGGTAGGGAAGGTAATCGAACCTGTATCTTGGCTCAGAGGTTCTATCAAAACATGGCCAAGACACAACACAACCCTAGCCTAAAATCTGCGCAGACCTAGACATGCGGATACACACCACCACACCCAAGACCCACAATTTTTTTAAAACAAAGTGAGTACCCTAAGCAGTCCACCAAAGGGTTGGCTAGTACTTAAGCTGACCACTTACTCTCAAAATAAGTAACGAGGTCATGCCCCAACTTGGATATAAACCCACCAAGTCAGGAACATAGAGGCTATTAAGCAGTGAACATACACTCGTCAAAGACTATAATGACCTATCTATGATGAAGGCCGAAATACTCACCTAGGACCTAGTCCCGCTAGTCCCACTTGAATACTTTAGCCCACACCACACAAGACAAGTAGGATACCCAATTAACCATAAGAGGGGCAAAGAGTCCAACTTACCAACATAAATGCTAACATTCTATCATGTGAAAGGCTATATAAATGTCTATTCAGCAGACAATCCAACCATATCCTCAATGTCATCAATAACCAAATTATAGCTAACCATCAATATCATAGTCCATGAGAATAAACTACAATGGCTAAAGGCAAACAAGACTCAAGCATAAGGCATCCAAAGCATCCAACAACCAACATGTGAAATGATAATTACAAATATCAAGGCATAACATAAAACCTCCAATAACAACCAATCTTACCTCAAAGACAAACCCTCGACCCGAGTCCCGCGACGGGTCATCGGTCAAATCGAGGCTGACCGGTTTAAACCTAGTTTGACCAAACTCGTTCGGTCAATCTGGCCCAGCTCAGAGTCTTTGCCTACTTTGGCCCAAATCATAAAATTTATCACAATATAATTCTCATGCTATTTCTAATTTCTATCATGTGAAAAACGAAAGTAACACATTATCAATCCCTAAACACTTAACAAACAACGAGCACAACATTAACTACTAATGTGACATTAATTCGTCGAGTAACTCGGAATAGTTACCTTACGCTAGCAAAGAGACAAGTAATAACTTGAGAAAGCTTCTAAAACCCAAAATTACTCTTCATCTTCAACCACATATGAGCCACCTAAAATAATTATGTGAAAGGACGATATTAACGAATTATCTTTATATAAAATATGAGACGGAAATTAATTTAATTATATTTTAAATAAACCAAACTAGCGTCAAAACAATTTATGGACACGGCTCAAAAGTTATTATGACAACCTCAAACTCGGCCTAACCACCAACTACACATGGCCTCAAACTCGTGACTTAGCTAGGCCACGGCCAGGCCACTAGGAGTCCGACACGACCACCACCCGACTACCCATAGCCACCCTTCACCCTACTTCATAACCTGACCCAAAAATCAGTCCAAAACAGAACCCAAAAGATGCCTAAGTTCGACCCCAACTCCAGTCCTCAAATGCAAAGTGAAAACCCACGATGACAGCTCTCGTCCCTGCCCAAAACAGAGTACCAATCGTCCCCTTAAGACTCCATTCTCGCGCCTAAAACAGTCCTAGGCGAGCCAACTAAGTCAGCATTTAAAACGGTTTTAGAGCGGAAATCCACAAGTATAAAGCAACTCAAAACAGACCCTAAAGACTACAAAAATCGCCCCAACACAGAGTCCAAATTAGTCCAAAACAATCCCTACATGTCAGTATACACCGTCTCAACTATAAAACACACCAATTATCACCCAAAACAATCCATACATGTCAGCATACACCGTCTTAAATATACCACTTACTAGCTAGCATCCCAAATGATCCCTAGAGGTCAGTATACACCGTCTCAATCAACTCCACATATCAGTATACACCGTCTCAACTATACAACTGACTAATTAACATCCATAAGGATCCCTATATATAATTATACACCGTCTTAATTATAAAACAGACTAACCAGCATTCGAAATAAACATATTTTACAAGTAATATTGAGTAACCTATCATTGTTACCTTTTTCCGATTGAACTAATCATTTATGACTAACAAATCTTCTACCAAAATTGTCTATCTCAAAGACTTACAACCGTCTTATAATAAATAAAGTTGAAAGTATAAATTGGGTTTGTAAAAATACATGACGAAAATGAATGTTACTTACATCGGAATGACGAGAACGACGAGAGGAGCGCTATGGAACAAAAATAATTGAAAACGGATAAGGAATGAAGCACCGACGTCGATTAACAGATCAAATTTTGAAAAGGGAAAGAGAACTCGCCAGAAGAAAAAAAAGAACGAAGAAGAAGAAAAGAGACGTGAGTTTGTGAAATGAGACAGCAGCCTGCTAGCCTGCTATTTATTATACGTACGTTTCTTCGTCGTTAAGAAACTTCGATAGTTATTAAAACCGTTTCGAGTTAAATTTAACCGGTTTAAGTAAAAGTTTCAGTAATAAAACGGAATCAATAATAAATAAATTTAATGAGTGAAAATAAAATAAACTCAGCCAGTTAACGTAAATAATACAATATCAGCTTGAATCGGAATTATTAGCGATTTTTTTTACAAAACTAACGGATATTAATAAAAATTGCTAATTTAGTGAAATAAGCTCAAAATAGCTAATTGGACGGTTTTGTTCCCAAAATCCATCTCGGGTTCACTTAAAACAACTTTTATAAGGACTCGTAAAGAAACGGAAATTATTAAATAAATAAACTCGAACTAATTTCAATAAACTCGAACTAACTTTAAATAAACTTATTAATGATTATTAAAATTAACGTATCGAATTATGATGAAATTATTTAATTAGCTAAGCATAAATATATAAATCGTTAAATGATATAATTAAATTCAAAATAGCAATTAAAAAAATTTTTTATCCAACTTAATAAAATACGGGGTGTTACAATCACCCCATCTTTTAAAAAGTTTCGTCCTCGAAACTTGAAAGTATAAATGGAAGGTTATAAAAATAAAACTGAAATTGGAATTGGTAACCAAAACATTTAAAAGGTCACTTATCGTAAGAATCAAAATTCTTTCAAAAGTTTCAAATAAAATTTTCCGACAGAACCAGATTCTCATCAAAGGAACGGAAGTGCTCTCGTTGCGCATTCAAGAACATCACATTCCAAATCCAAGATAAGGTCAAAAGCAAATCATTTGTATAAATCAAAAATCAAAATACTTTCGAAAACATTAATGAAGAGTTTTCAAAAGTATAAGTCTCATTCATGGAACGAAATTGCTCTTCTTGTGCACACAAGAACGCTAACCTTCCAAGTCAAAGACAAATTTAAAACCGAAAATCACTCATCGACAAGAGTAGAACAAGTTATTAAACGTTTCTAATAACGAGTTCTAACATCCGATCAACGTTAAAATCAAAAGAAAAGGTAATTTACTCAAATTTTCTTTTGCAAAAAGCCAAAATAGAAATAAAGATTTCACTTTTAAAGCCAAATGGGAGTCAAATCCCTGAAAATGTAACATTTAACTTTGACAAAGAAGTCATAAATAGATCAAAGTTAATAGAAATTGGATAAAATTTAAAGAAATTTCGGGTCTAGAAATTAAAATTACGATAAATGAGTTTATATTCAAGGAAGGAATAGGGAACTAAATCAAATTTTCATTTTCAAGTCTTCAAAAAATAGGTTAGGTTTGCAGAAGTGACAAACTTTTAAGAATGAATCGAAACTGGTAGCTTGAAAGTTTAGAAGTTGTACAAAAAGGAAAGTAACTTAGATAGCATAAAAACAAAGTATGTTAAGAGAGCTCAAACTTAAGCCACAAGAGAGCTATAATGACTTTCATAGGGTAAAAATTGAAGTCAAAATTACAAGGATGTCAAAGATAGAGTTTCACAAGATACGAATGTCAAACTTAAAGGAGGAGCAAGATGAAGCGAGGAAATGAGGTATGAACGGTAACGCTTATGATCAAGGAGAAAGGAAAATTAGACAACAAGGAAACACCAGATACTCAAATTTCATACAACAATGTCATCACTCCACTAAGGAAACAAAGGGTAATAACCAGGTCAGGAAATGATAGGAAATTTAAAAAGGGATATATGAATATGTCAAGATGTGATACTAAAAGAGTCGAATCATAAAGATAACTAGTTAACAACCAGTAAGAGATATTAGAATTAGGGAGGTATTTAAGACAAGGAAATAACGAGTAAACTTTTATACTTAAGAATCAAATCCAACCAAGGTATGAACGAAAGGGAGGAAAACGATTAAAGGTATGAAAGAGGATTTTAAGGCTTAAACCATACGCTTCCTAAAACTTAAGGTTCTCTCTAACAAGGTCACGCCTATTAGGGTATTGTACCTTCATGACAAAACGACCAAATCCCAAACAAGGGTCATGGTAAAATAAACGCTCGCTTAAGGGGTGATAAATCGGTTAGATACTTCTTCCACCTATCTTATCACATATTAGGATTTCCCTAAATCAAATCTACCACTCAAGTATAAAAGCATCTCTTTATCTCAAGCACTCGACACAACCTCAATGTTTTAAGAACCAAAGAATAAATTGACAGAGACTTCTCAACAAAGTTCTCAAGAAACAACTAACACCAAATCACATTACCAATCTATACGGGATTGTTAACATCTAAAAATGGGTTTTCTTCCAAATTCATATTCTAAACTTATCTCATGTTTACTCCTAAGGTGACGACGCTCAACCTACCAAGCTTTCAAATCCCAAACATAAACAACAAAGCCAATTTCTATAACTTTAATCACATAGGCAACTCATTCCTAACACAAAAAATCCACCAATCGATTATACTTACTTTGTCAAGGAACTAGGTATAAGAATCACTAAGTATGTCTCATCACCTTACCTAAGTCTTTCTAACATCACGACTTCTCAAAGCCAGGGTTAAGGGTCAGACACAAACAATCTCCTCAAAAGTCGAATTTTCCAACCAAGGTCAACATTCCTCACAAGAAGGAGTACTATCAAATGGCGTTAAGGGAGGATAAGCAAAGAACAAAGGACAAGTTAGGAGTACAAGCGTAGCTTTTAAAGTAAAACAGAAGGGAGTTTAGAAGGAGGATAAGCACCAAGAGATTAAGAATAAGGCGAGATACAAAAAGAACGAGAAACATCTTCAAGGAAGTAGAAGCATTCTTAAAAGGTTGAACAAATCTTCAATCCTCAGCAATAGGCACTAAATCTTGATCTTCTTAAAATATAAGTGTCCTTTCAATGGAACGGAGATAATCTTGGCGATCACTCAAGAACATCAATATTCCAATTAAAAGACATAAAAATACATTTTTACACCAACAAATGATAAAACTAATTATCAGACGTCTCCAATAACAAGCTTTAACACTAATTGACGTTAAAACCAGTGAAAAACATTAAAATATTTTCAAAACCTTTAGTTCAAATTTTTTTTTTTTATAATAAGGGTAATAACTCCATTAGCTATAGATAAGCTCACGATCATTGATCCAAGAACGCAACAATTATTAAATGACAATCAACAAACAGGTTAGTACCTAACAAAGAGCAAACACAAAGAGACTACAACATAAGGTCCTAAGTCTACCCATCTTACCCATCTCTCAAGTTTATTATTTCAAGGTCAAGTTATTTATATTGGGGTGCACAAACGTGCGTCAGGAGCAAATATGCTCTGATACCAACTGTGACACCCTCATTTATCGCGGAAAAGTAAACACGTAATTCTAGAATAAAACTGCATGGATATGTTTGTAATAGGTTCAATTGGGTAAATACCTGTAATTTTAAAACCTGAACCTGTTATAAAGATATCCAAATTGGAAGGTGTCAAACATACAAGGTCTAACTAGAAGTGTCATAACATAGCCATCGCTAAAGTCGCGAATAGCAAATTATACAACCAAATGTAAAGAGGGAGACATATGTCCCTAAAATGTATGTGACATAAAAAGTGTTTAAGAGTCACAATAAAATAAAGCCAATCTAGGTCCCAAGGTTACTTTGCTCGCTAGCTCGTCCATGTACCCCATATATGCATCACCTACTTGTCAATCGCATTTTATACAAATACGAAAGCCACAGTCAGTGGGGAGTAACTCCGAGTTCTCCCAGCCACGAAATGTCATAATTAATATAATATGTAAACATAAGAATATGAATATGAATAACACATAGCCTTAGCATATAGATGCTAGATAATCGTGCTTATCATGTGGACAACAATATAACAACACATAGTCCTAGCATGTGATTACTAGACCGACTCATACTACCCTATCATGTGAATCACATAACATCCGGGAATTCAAACTCTATCAACCATAGCCGGCTTGCATCTCACCTTCTATGATTCATAGAATCATCAAACAAGAAAGGGCAATATATCAAAGACAGGCATAAGTTCTTAGCACCGTCAATAGTCACTCTATAACTCGAGTCTATACCACGAGGTAGGGAAGGTAATCGAACCGGTATCTTGGCTCAGAGGTTCTATCAAAACATGGCCAAGACACAACACAACCCTAGCCTAAAATCTGCGCAGACCTAGACATGCGGATACACACCACCGCACCCAAGACCCACAATTTTTTTAAAACAAAGTGAGTACCCTAAGGAGTCCACCAAAGGGTTGGCTAGTACTTAAGCTGACCACTTACTCTCAAAATAAGTAACGAGGTCATGCCCCAACTTGGATATAAACCCACCAAGTCGGAACACAGAGGCTATTAAGCGGTGAACATACACTCGTCAAAGACTATAATGACCTATCTATGATGAAGGCCGAAATACTCACCTAGGACCTAGTCCCAGCTAGTCCCAGCTTGAATACTTTAGCCCACACCACACAAGACAAGTAGGATACCCAATTAACCATAAGAGGGGCAAAGAGTCCAACTTACCAACATAAATGCTAACATTCTATCATGTGAAAGGCTATATAAATGTCTATTCAAAGAGACGATCCAACCATATCCTCAATGTCATCAATAACCAAATTATAGCTAACCATCAATATCATAGTCCATGAGAATAAACTACAATGGCTAAAGGCAAACAAGACTCAAGCATAAGGCATCCAAAGCATCCAACAACCAACATGTGAAATGATAATTACAAATATCAAGGCATAACATAAAACCTCCAATAACAACCAATCTTACCTCAAAGACAAACCCTCGACCCGAGTCCCGCGACGGGTCATCGGTCCAATCGAGGCTGACCGGTTTAAACCTAGTTTGACAAACTCGTTCGGTCAATCTGCCCACTTTCGAGTCTTTGCCTACTTTGGCCCAAATCATAAAATTTATCACAATATAATTCTCATGCTATTTCTAATTTCTATCATGTGAAAAACGAAAGTAACACATTATCAATCACCTAAACACTTAACAAATAACAGGCACAACATTAACTACTAATGTGACATTAATTCGTCGAGTAACTCGGAATAGTTACCTTACGCTAGCAAAGAGACAAGTAATAACTTGAGAAAGCTTCTAAAACCCAAAATTACTCTTCATCTTCAACCACATATGAGCCACCTAAAATAATTATATGAAAGGACGATATTAACGAATTATCTTTATATAAAATATGAGACGGAAATTAATTTAATTATATTTTAAATAAACCAAACTAGCGTCAAAACAATTTATGGACACGGCTCAAAAGTTATTATGACAACCTCAAACTCAGCCTAACCACCAACTACACATGGCCTCAAACTCGTGACTTAGCTAGGCCACGGCCAGGCCACTAGGAGTCCGACACGACCACCACCCGACTACCCATAGCCACCCTTCACCCTACTTCATAACCTGACCCAAAAATCAGTCCAAAACAGAACCCAAAAGATGCCTAAGTTCGACCCCAACTCCAGTCCTCAAATGCAAAGTGAAAACCCACGATGACAGCTCTCGTCCCTGCCCAAAACAGAGTACCAATCGTCCCCTTAAGCCTCCATTCTCGCGCCTAAAAACAGTCCTAGCTGAGCCAACTAAGTCAGCATTTAAAACGGTTTTAGAGCGGAAATCCACAAGTATAAAGCAACTCAAAACAGACCCTAAAGACTACAAAAATCGCCCCAACACAGAGTCCAAATTAGTCCAAAATAATCCCTACATGTTAGTATACACCGTCTCAACTATAAAACACACCAATTATCACCCAAAACAATCCATACATGTCAGCATACACCGTCTTAAATATACCACTTACTAGCTAGCATCCCAAATGATCCCTAGAGGTCAGTATACACCGTCTCAATCAACTCCACATATCAGTATACACCGTCTCAACTATACAACTGACTAATTAACATCCATAAGGATCCCTATATATAATTATACACCGTCTTAATTATAAAACAGACTAACCAGCATTCGAAATAAACATATTTTACAAGTAATATTGAGTAACTTATCATTGTTACCTTTTTCCGATTGAACTAATCATTTATGACTAACAAATCTTCTACCAGCCCGTCTATCTCAGCACTTACAACCGTCTTATAATAAATAAAGCTGAAAGTATAAATTGGGTTTGTAAAAATACATGACGAAAATGAATGTTACTTACATCGGAATGACGAGAACGACGAGAGGAGCGCTATGGAACAAAAATAATTGAAAACGGATAAGGAATGAAGCACCGACGTCGATTAACAGATCAAATTTTGAAAAGGGAAAGAGAACTCGCCAGAAGAAAAAAAAAGAACGAAGAAGAAGAAAAGAGACGTGAGTTTGTGAAATGAGACAGCAGCCTGCTAGCCTGCTATTTATTATACGTACGTTTCTTCGTCGTTAAGAAACTTCGATAGTTATTAAAACCGTTTCGAGTTAAATTTAACCGGTTTAAGTAAAAGTTTCAGTAATAAAACGGAATCAATAATAAATAAATTTAATGAGTGAAAATAAAATAAACTAAGCCAGTTAACGTAAATAATACAATATCAGCTTGAATCGGAATTATTAGCGATCTTTTTTACAAAACTAACGGAAATTAATAAAAATTGCTAATTTAGTGAAATAAGCTCAAAATAGCTAATTGGACGGTTTTGTTCCCAAAATCCATCTCGGGTTCACTTAAAACAAATTTATCCAACATAATAAAATACGGGGTGTTACAACTTTCATTGCTATTTAGTTTAGTGATCTTCTACTTCAAACCCCAAATTGTGACACCCTTAGACACCAGTAGTTGCAATAGAAAATCTCATCTCAATTCCCGTCCCTTGGGATCCGACCTTTACTTGCCTCTTTACTAATTGTAGAGTTGTTTGTGAAGTTATAAATTGTGTTTTGGTCTAGGTGCTTCTAACGACAAGTACCGAAAACTAAACCTCCTCGAGAGTCCGACCACCTTGTAATTTGCATTGGTTGATCCCTTACTTAACTGCTTCACATGATTCAGATTCTAATCTCATATCTATGTTGTATTTCCTTAAAATGTGTGTTTTTGTATAAATGACTGTATTGTTGTCTTTCATATTATTTATTCGTTTCGACATTTTGTGGCTGGGAGAACCTTGAGTTACTCCCCACTGACTGTGGCGTTCATGTTTACATGAATGACAGGTATTAGTTAGTGCATCTATGGGGTGAAGACATGTGTGAGCTAGCGAGCACCTTGGATTAGTAGTCAGTTTAGTAGGATTGCTTAGACTTACCTTTTATTGTATTGTCATTCGAGGGATATAATTTCCCTCACCTTGACTATCACGTTCGTATAATTTAATCTTTATTTCCGCAAATCTTTACTTGTATTTTGG
The DNA here is from genome assembly GCF_048544455.1 of Silene latifolia. Lineage (NCBI taxonomy): Eukaryota > Viridiplantae > Streptophyta > Magnoliopsida > Caryophyllales > Caryophyllaceae > Silene > Silene latifolia. The sequence goes on along the minus strand of NW_027413360.1, from coordinate 43,598 downwards.
ATTTTAATAAACCCGTGCTTTAAATTTTTAAAAGTTTCAAAAATTTCCTAATTTCAGCTTGAATTTATAAGTGATGTTTTCCGCGTTTTTGCGGGGGTTCAGACCGTTGGTGGCTGCTTGGCGGTACATTTACAGGTCTTCGATTAGGTCGAACCTGTGTCTGATTCGTGCCATGTTGGATCGGTAATGGGATACGACGTCATCGTTCCACATGGAGTTCGGGGAGGTCGGTGTGACCATAGAGGATTTTGCCATGATATCCGGCCTCCTGTGTGGCGAGATGCCTATTGAGTTCACGGAGATGGTGTCTTCTCCTGTAGTGACTCATCTGATCGGGGCTCTTTTTCCCGAGCCTTCTGACGATACTCCGTACCTGATCGCGAGGTCGTATGTGAGATACCACTTCAGAGGGAGAGCGGGGGGTTACGCTTTGGCGCCGTTGGCGAGTCCGGCGGCTAAGGCTAGAGCTGACGCGCAGGAGGCGCGGTTGTGATTGTGGTACTTCTTGGGTGCCACGTACTTTGGTGACAAGGGTGAGCGCTTGTCGACCAAGGTATTTCTTCTGCTTGCTGACCTTGACACTTTAAGTTAGTTTAACTGGGTTACGCCGGCTTTGGCAAGTTTTACCCGGTACATGCACGCAGCGGTGTGTCCTGAGGCAGTGGGGGATGGTAGTGCCCTTACTTTGGTTGGTCCCGGCTTCATCTTGGAGGTACGAGCATTTTTTGTAGTTTTGAGTTTGATTTTGATTTTGATTTTGATTTGTGGTTTTTGATTTTGGCAATTTTTGGAAAATTGGCCGATTTGTGTTTGTTGTGTTTGGTTACAGGCTTGGTTGTTAGCTTACTTCATCCCTCTGCGTCCAGGGACCACAAGTGGCGTCCCCTCGACTTACCATGCCGTTAGGGCTTGGACGGTGGCTCGGAAGAAGTCGATTCCGTCGACTTATGAGGACTGCAGGGGTCGTGTGAATGCCCTTCGAGTTGTTGACGTAAGTAGCTGTTCCTTACTCCTTCTTCTTTATAGAAATAGATAGAGATAGGATGACTAGGTCGCTTAGGAAGCCCCCAGTTAGCTGATTAGTTTTTCTTTTATAGTTTGTTGGGTGGCCTTGGGAGCACTACACAGAGGTGCCGGCTGCTGTCAGGGAGCGTTTGCCACCTCGCAGATCCCAGCGTCTGTACCTTGAAACGGTGATCGAGCCGGTTTGGTACCTTGGCGAGCGTTTAGCTCGCCAGTGATTTACTGGGACTTTCGTGGTACCGGCCGATCTGCCTAGGGTGTTGTTCCAGGAGTCGACACCCGACGAGGTCGAGGAGCACCTTCATGGCCCGGGAGGTGAGGAGTTGTTGCGGCGGGAGGTCGACTACGACACCTTCCGGTTGTCCAGGCTTGCCTGGTACCCGATCGAGGTGTGTTTTCCTCTGTTCTTTTATTTTCCTTACCTCTTTTGATAGGAGGGTCTGTTACCTTTGATGTGGACCCAAATTGCAGGGGGTCGATGCGTTGATGAGGACTGAGCCCCAGTTTTCTCGGTAAAGACCACTTTTCAGGGGCCGGGCAGTGAGGAGCTAAGCTACACCTGCCAGAGCCTACGGTCGCTAAGGTGACCGACGTCGGCATGGAGTGGAGGTTTAGTGTTCTGAGGGTGAGTTCCTGATCCGAATATTTTTCTCATTTATGTTTTGCCTTGCATTGTATTGAAGGACCTTCTTGGTTATAGGTGACGACCGCTAGTCATCAGGCTTGGTTGCGGATGGCTAACCGGTGGTGGGCACTTGCTGGTGACCTCGCTGCGAAGGAGGCTCGACTTGCTCAGGTACATTTTGTATGTTGTTTTTGTGTATTTTGTGTTGCATTTCATGTTTTTAGATCTTAATGATCTGTATTGTGTTTTGCAGGGTACTGCGGATCCGGCGGAGCTTGCTTGGGTCCGTACGGAGTTGGACACAGCCAGGTCGACGATCGAGGCCCAGGGGTTGGCGATCACCAGTCGAGACCAGGAGTTGCGGCGTCGTGAGGACGCGTTGCGGAGCCGAGATGCGGAGATTTCTTCCCTAAGGGCTCAGTTGACTGCGGCGGAGGAGCTTCGCATCACGATGGAGTACGAGACGCTGGAGAGTTCAACGGAGAGGGAGCCCGAGCAGATGGTGGTGTCTGCCTTGCCCGCGACTCCTCGTGAGACCGAGACTGGTCCGACGGGAGGTGCTGAGTAGTTGTAGTTGCTTGTCCATGTCTTGGACTCTTGTTTGTACACATTTACATTTTGCGTGAGGCAGTTTGTATATATGTGTTTTTGGATTGTGGTTTATTTTGTGATTTTTGGCTTTTTTGTGTTGTGTTTCAGAGAAGCGTTGTCGGTTGTCAGTTCCCTTTTTGCTTTGCACCAGTTCCTGCATCGTTAGTGTAGAAAATAGGCGACAGGTAGCACATACGCATAAACGTGAACACGTAAAAAGCATTTGATTGAAAACAAAATTTAACCGCGATAACACGAAGTTAAAAATTGAAATTTGAAATGATATTTTGAAAAATTCCGCGACGAGTCGTCGTATTCGGACTTCTTTGAAAGAAATTGATTTGAAAATTTGAGCAATTAACTCGTGTCTTGAATTGAATTGCATTGAAATTGTTGAAATTGATTTGTGACTCGAAAAAAATTCAAACTCAAATCGCCAGGGGTGAATTTTAGAATAGATTTTTGCGAGTGTATTTGATTTGATTTTTGTGAGATCAAGTCTCGAATTTGTGAGTGCTTGAATTTTGAGGAAAACTGATGTTGTGTTATCAAATTTCGATTTTTATTTTTTTGCTGGGAAAATTGCGAAAAAGCGAAAAAAATTTCGGAATTTCGACTAACATGGAAACGATACGTCGGGGATCGGGGCGACTAGCCCTTCCCCCTTTAAAAAAACAAAGGAAAATCTGTATGTTTAAAGCTGCGTCATAGAAACCGTGTCGGATTTCGTAAAACGCGAAAATAAGGAAATGTTAGTGTGAGGAAACACAAAATGTCCTGGACCATCCCGAAGAGGCGCGAGCATTCCGACGGTAGGTTTGAGGTGTCAGGAAAAAACACAACTTGAAAGGGACAATTCAAGGTGGAAATCCTGAGAACAAACCCAAAGAGGCGCGAGCCACTTGGCGATAGGAAGCGACTCTCCTTTTTCGAAAAAAAAAAAAAAACGCTGATTGTTTTGTATAAATAGTGATGTTTGTGCTTTATTGTTTCATCATCTGAAATACTAAAACATCTCTACAAAACTTCTTCTTCTTCTTCCACAAAATATTTCATGGATGCCTTTGAGAATGCGTTGCGACAATGGTGCCGGGATTTCCCACCTCCCGAGAAGTATCAACTCGTTTGATGGGAGTTGGTCAATTGTTTGTTCTTCGTCAAGTCAAGGTGCAATCCATTTCTCGAAGCGTGTTCTCGGTTTTGGGATTCGAAACATCGCGTTTTCGTCTTCCCGAAAGGTGAAATTTGTCCTCTTGCCGAAGAAGTTGGGGCCATAAGTGCGTGGTCGGGTTGTGTTCCGGTGCTTCTTCCGACTCGGTTGTGTTATAAGGAGAAATTCCGTTCAATATTGGGTTTGTCGACAAGTCAAGTCAACTTTCTTCTTGCTCCTCATGGTGTGGATATGTTGGCTCTCATCAACATTTTCTCAAACCGATTGGATGCCAATGTTTCGGAGATGGCTAGGAGAAGGGCTCTTGCCTTTTTCCTTGTCCATGTATACCTCTTTGTTGATGTGTTGAAGAAGCAGGGGCCAAAATGATATGGTAGCGTGACCCTTGTGCATGTGTTTGAGCAAATGGAACATGGTAGAGATCCATCATGGTTGGTGCTCGCCGAGATAATCTAAGCCTTGGACAAGAAGGGCTTTTGTGGAGAAGCTCCCTTGTTTGGATCTCCAAGGATCCTCCAAGTGTGGCTATTGGAGAGGCAAAGGTATGTAGAGCCTCCGGTTGATTCTTTTTCTTATTCCTTTCGTCACCTTACTATGAGGAAGAAGTTGTACTCGGATAGTTTTGCTACCACCGAGGCCTATTGGGCCGCAAGATTGGCGGAGGAGGGTGGTCCTCATATCCGTTGGGTGGTGCTATGGTGGCACATGAGGTCTTTCACGCGGTTGCCCGCTTCGGGTGCTAGTCCTCGTTCTTTGATGGTGGTGGTTTTGAAGGTTGCTTCCTTCATTTATCCCGAAAGGCTCATGAGGAAAATGGGGCGTCAACAAAAGGTGCCCACTCGAGATACTTTTGTTAAAGAAAACGTTTTCCGAAACTCCGAGCTTGTGGAGGTCTTCGAAAGATGGTGGGCCACCCGGCTGTTGGAATATGTGTCCTCCGACAATAATGCGATCACGACTGTTGATCATGATGATCACATGTTTAAATCTCATTATAAAGAATACAATTGGGAAGTAATATTTTTACTGTCAACTGGTCAACATATATCGGTAATGATTGGCTGACTAGAGTTTGACATTCTTGTCTTGCGACGGTGGTGATCGATTGACCCCTAGGTCATACCTATAGGGCAACACTCTTAATTGATCATTTAATTAATCGTATAATGTTACGAGTTAATTAAATTACTTGAAAATTGACGGACGATTTTGGAAGTTATATTTACGTATTTCATTGAAATGTGATTAAATGAGATACGGTCTGAGTAATTGAATCGTTTCATTACTCAGATGAAATAATTGTTTAAGGTAACATTTGAAATTGAATGAATTATTATAAATACAATCTGTTGTGATTTATAAATGGTAAAATATTTTGGTACAAGTAATTATGAAATTACTAAGTCAATTTTTGTATGTGACGTATTTTTAATAATACGTTGATTTTTAATATGTTAAAAATACACAACAAATTTATGCTACATATGACATGTAACATATTGACAAATTGACAAAAATAACATTGATTCCATGTTATAAGTGTGCCGAAATATGGAAGGGTATTAGGATGATATTGTGTTGATTTTAATTAGTGGAAGACATAATCATTCTTTCATAGCCTAGCCATGCAACCCTAGTTTGCATTGTGAAGGCAAACTAGTGCATGCATTGGCTCAAATTTTCCTTCCCTCCTCTTCCTTGCCCGGTTTTTCACAAGGGAAAAATAAAAGGTTTTTGCCTTATATTTTTCATATACACTACATTCTTAGTATGGAAAGATTATTTATTCATTCACTCATCAAAAATAAGATTTTTAGAAAGATAAAAATTACTTCCTTCCTCTTCTCCTCTAACCGGTTTTAGAGAGACAAAATACCAAATTATTTTGGGTCATTTTTCACAAGATTAATATTGTACTAGTTCTTATAATATTAATTTTAATTAAGAGTAAGCTTTGGGTATAAATCCTAAGAAGAGATCCTACACTTGGATCTTAGTTCTTCCATTAAAGGAAAGCACAAGAACAAGAGAGAAAGGTGATCTCTCTTGTGCCCTATTAACCGAAAATCACAATGTAAGAATAATGTTTCTTCCTTATTTTGTTTTAATGTTTTCATGCATAAGATCCATCTTTAATTTTATGACAAATTAAATTAAATCATATATGAATATGTAAGTATATAGATCTACTTATCCTTCACTGGCCACTTTGGAAGGTACCAAACCCCGTTGCCATGACATGGGTGACTCCCGCTTATGTCAAGTGGTCAAGAGCTTCGTCCTTGGAAGAGAGGTCCAAATACCGTAAGGACGAGGTTGTCGACTTGAAGTATCGAGAGGTTGGCAAGGCCAACCGTGCTTTCTTTGAGGATTATGTTGATGGAGTTAGCCTTGATATGGTGAGGCCACCAAAGAGGAGAAGCTCGGGTCCCAAGAATGTAGTGGGCCGTGCATGGGCTCGTTTTGGGCTGAACATGGGGTCTTGCAAGAGACCGGAGGCCGTTGCCGGTGTAGATCCGTTGATGATCCGTTCCAAAGAGGAAACCCATGCTTGGCGGGCCAACAAGAAGAACAAGGGGAAGATGTACCCCAAGGGAAAAGGCAAGGGTAGAATGGAAGAGTGAAGACCTCCATTACCCATTTTATTATTATGTTGTATTATTGTTGTGAGTTTTTATTATGTTGTACTAGCTATGTTTTGGGTGTTTTGTGCTAGTTTTATTATGTGAGGTGTTTTAGTCGACACCTTAGCTTTGACAAGTTGTAAACTTGACGAGCCTTGTTTGTTGTTGAATTTGTAATCCCTCCCATTATTAATTAAATAAGAGGATTGCTTGTGTCAAAATTGTGAACGCTTGTTTCTTCCATCCATTTTGTAAAGGCAATTCGGTTTCAATCGTCCGAAACATTTGCACTTGGGAAAGTGGTATTTTTGTGGGAAGGGAGAAAGGCTTCTTTTGTATTTTGTGGGAAGGGGAATGTTTTGTATGTGGGTAAACACGAGGAAATGTGTGTGCTTTTTTTTTATGGGGGGGGGGGGGGTTATTATGGGGATGGTTGTATCCTTCTTGTGTAAGAAAGGACTGCCTACGTATCCACCTGAAGAGGTCAAATCAAACCATGATCGTAGTTCGAAATGTTTTGTAAATTTGATTGGGTTTTGTGGTTGTATCCTTCATATGTAAGAAGGACTGCTTACGTATCCGCCTAAAGAGGTGAAATCAAACCATGCTCGTAGTTCAAGGGTTTTATTTTTGTTTTAGTGCAAATGGATGTTGCCTTTGACAGGTCAAAGGGCCTTCGAAACGGGCAAGGTGCCGCAACTTAGACTCGATAAAACATGCAATTTCAAATCAGAATGCGTTGAGGAACTTGACTTGAAAAGGGTTAAGGTGGTTGCTAGTTGTAAAACTAGGGTTAGGTCGCTGGTTGCTATGGTTCAAGGGTAGTATTTCTTGAGTTGGTCTAGGTTGGTTGGGTTTGTAAAATTCTCTCCGTCTAGGTCACTCAGTCTCACTGCGCCCCCCGAAAGTATTTTCTTGACCAGGTATAGCCCGGCCCAGTTGGGTTTGAATTTTCCCCTCGGATCCACGGGTAATGGTGCTCGAACTGACATGAGGACCAAGTCGCCCTCCTTGATGTTCCTGGGTTTAACCTTCTTGTTGAATGCTCGTTGTATACGTCGTTGGTATAGCTGGACGTTTTGCAAGGCGTTGAGCCGCCGGTCGTCTAGAAGAGTGAGTTGCTCGTACCTTCGACGGGTCCATTCCGCCTCAGGGACTTGACTCTGCAGTAGGATGCGTAGAGAAGGAACCTCTAACTCTACCGGTTGAACCTCCTCTATACCGTATGCTAGGTAGAAGGGTGTGGCGCATGTTGGTGTTCGGATGGAGGTTCGATATTCCCAGAGTGCGAACGGGAGTTTGCTCGGCCAATCGCGGTAGTTTTCGTGCATTTTCTTGACAATGGTGACAAGAGTTTTGTTCGCTTCCTCCACCGCTCCGTTGGTTTGGGGACGGTAGGGGGATGATTGATGTTGTTTGATCTTGTATTTGTCCAGCAAGGCCTGAGTTTCCGCCCGGAAGTGAGAGCCTTGATCGCTGAGGATTTCATGGGGTACCCCATATCGGCAGATGATGTTCTTTTGGATGAACTTGGCCACTTGTTTGGCGGTCAAGACTGCATATGACTGTGCTTCCACCCATTTGGTGAAATAGTTGATGGCGACGAGGATGAAGTAATGCCCTTTAGTGCCTATCGGGTTGACTTTCCCAATGATGTCGATGCCCCAGGTAGAGAAATGCCAGGGTGATGTCATGGTGTATAATAGGGATGGTGGTATATGTTGTATGTTGGCGAAGATGTGGCAGTTGTGGCAATGTTTGACGTAGTTGCGGCAATCGGCTTCCATGGTGGTCCAATAGTAACCTAACCGCATGATTTTTCGAGTAAGCATCATTGCGCTCATGTGAGGGCCACGTTCTCCGTTGTGGACCTCTCCCATGACCTTTTTGGCTTTGTTATGGTCAATGCAAAGGAGGAGAATCCCCTGGGGTGTTCTTTTGTATAGTTGATCTTGGTTTATCACGAATTGTGATGCAAATAATCGGATGGCTCTTTTTCCTCTTGGGTCGGAGTAAGGAGGGAATTCATTTTTGGTTTTGTAGTTGAGGATGGCTTGGTACTAGGGTTCGACATGGTTTTCCTCGTCGCTGTTAATGGTGCAAATGTGAGCTGGCTCGCTGATACGTGCTTTTTATATAGTCTTTTTAGTATATTTTAGCACGTATTTCGATGCATTTTTATACTATTTCTATGGTATTTTGCCCCGAATTGGCTACTTTGGTTCGTTTTGTCCATTTTGTAGAAATGAACGCGAAAGTAGTGGAATCGTACCCTTTTTCGTCCTTTTTGCATGCATTTAGAGGAGACGGGATTGTTCCATAGTGAGATACTGCATTTGGAAGCGTCATGGCACGAATTACGAGGCATTCGGTGACGGACTTGAGCTGATTTGAAGTTAAAAGAACTCGATCGAGCTGTTTTACCACTCGATCGAGTGGTTTTTACGTCCTCTGGTGGTCGATCGAGTGGTTTTCCACTCGATCCTTATCTTGCAGAAAGGCCAGTTACTCGATCGAGTAACTTTCTACTCGATCGAGTAGATTTGCTGAGATGGTTGCTCGATCGAGTGGTTTTAATCCACTCGATCGAGTGGTTTCGCTATTTATGGGCTTTAAACAGTCCGTGTTATGTTTAATTCCGCAAAACTCATTTACTTTGCTATTTAAACCTACATTAGTTAGGTTATTAGTATTAGATTTACTTACTGCTTAGCATCTATCAAAAACTTTTACTGCGTACTTCATTCTTCTCTACTGTAACTTTATTTCGGGATTGCTTTCGCTTGGAATTTGTGTTCTTTACGCCGGATTCGCATCGATTGTAATTCTTTCTCTTCCTTTATTAATAATTAATCTTTTGTTTGCTTTAATCTCTTGTTCCGTTACCTTTACTCCTTTGCCCTAATTTATCTTTATGCTTTTTACTTGTTATTTCATTATGTTTACTGCTGGAAATCTATCTGTTGTTAGTTTAATCACTACTACAGATACAGGCTATAACAACGGTTAAAAACCGTTGTTATATAAAAAAGCGGACGTTGTTAAAGCTTCCGTTGTAAAAGGTTTTAACAACGGTTGGTTTTCTTAAGGAACCCGTTGTTAAAACTATTAACAACGGTTTTAAGTATAAAAACCCGTTGTGGAAAGTGTGACTCAATTTTGGTGGGACAGTTATAACAACGGTTAATTTACAAAGAACCGTCGTTATAACTAAAGACAACGGGTTGTTTCTACATAACCGTTGTTGTTTGTTTTTACAAAATAAAAAAAATTAAATTAAATATTACTAGATGCATGCATAATTACGGGGCCCGTTATAATTCCGATGCATGCATTATCACTGCCATCCCTCTTGTACTGTGCATATGAATGGACAATATATGGAATGTGAAGGGTTTACATTAGATTTGAAGCAGGGAGATATGATGATTATGGCACAACTTCCTAAACATGCATATATTATATTAATTAAAAAACAACTCAAAGGACACATTACTTAGTATAAATACATACATTATCTCAACCACCATTCCATTATCTCACTATCTTCAAACCCTAACTGCTAAAACAATCTCCAACCCCTAATTAATCTTTCAAACTAACAACTCCAAAGTTCATTAACAAAATGAACGATTACATCCTTAAAACGCTTACTATGACCGAGAAAAATACTAGCTTCATCAGTCGGTTGCTCCACATCGAGGACAGTTTTAGGAGCTATCTTGTGGATGCTCAAGCCGCACTCAGGGGATGCCAAAAGAAATGGCTTGACGGAGCGCGGCGTTGTTGCGGCTATATGACGATATAGCAATCAACGAACGAAACCTCCAAATAGCTAAGGAGGAGAGGAGGGATATCATAGAAGAGAATAAGACTCTCTATGAAAATATAAGAATTGCATTTTTAGAAATGTAATTCTTTTTTTTAATTTATGTATTTTTATATATATATATATATATATATATATATATATATATATATATATATATATATATATATATATATATATATATATATATATATATATATATATGAAAAATTGTTGATTACTGACCTTTTATAAACCTCATTTTGAAAATTACAACCTTATATAATTTTTTTTGAAAATTACATCCAAAATATTACTTTTCTTCTAAAATTGCACCAACTTGAGGTTTTTGGTGATTTTTGATGATGTTTTTATGATGTACCCTTTATTATTTGAGAGCCTACTTACCCAAATTTCTTACCTCTCCTTAACACAAACCAATTAATCACCCCAAACATCATAAAAACATCATAAAAATTCACCGGAAAACTCAAGTTGGTGCAATTTTAGAAGAAAAGTAATATTTTGGATGTAATTTTCAAAAAAAATTATATAAGGCTGTAATTTTCAAAATGAGGTTTATAAAAGGCTGTAATCAACAATTTTCTCTATATATATATATATATATATATATATATATATTAATGAATTATTAATTTAGTTTATCATGCATTCCTCTCTATCATCTTGGTTCTTCTTTGTTTTATTTTATTTAATTTGTTTTACGAGCTAATTAAGCGAATAATAACATAATAATGATCGATAAAAACCCATCATATATACATGCAAATTAAATGAAATAATTAAAAAAAGAAAACAATGACGATGAAAGACGATGAAACCAACAGTGACGGCGAGATTTACCTGATAATTAGAGAAAGTAAGAGACGATGAAACCAAAAGTGACGGCGAGATGATAAAGCGACGATGAGAAAGAGAGAAAGAGACAATGAGAAAGTGTGTTTGCTGTGTTTGTGTTTGTGTTTGTGTTTGTGTTTGTGTTTGTCTGTGTTTGTGTTTGTGTTTGTGTTAGGTTATGTATATGTGTTTTGTGGCTGTAACGGATCTGTGTTTGTGTGGTTTATAGTATCGAAAGTATTGACAACGGTTGTTCAATAACAACCGTTGTTAAATAAGTTTTAACAACGGTTGTAAAATAACAACGGTTGATAAATAAGTTTTAACAACGGGTTTAAAAATACCCGTTGTGATTACTTTACACTAACTTTGCGCCAATTTTGCGCCAAATTATTAACAACGGTTGTGCAAATTTAACCCGTTGTTAAAACTTATAACAACGGTTATATAACCATACCCGTTGTAATTAAGTTTAGTAAAAATCGCGCCATACATTCTACAACGTCTATTGTGATTTTCGTGCATAATCGTTGTTAAAGGGGCGTTGTAGTTGCCTGGATTTGTAGTAGTGAATTAGCGATATGAGTAGCTAAACCCCTCTCATGTTGGGATTAAGGGATCTGCGGTAGGAAAATGACGATGTAGTAAATGAATTAGACGAATTGATTACAAGACTCTGTCACCATAGCAATTTAATTGTATTTATTCGACTTAGTTGAGTGCACACTTCTGAGTTAACCTTTAATCTGGCTAAAATTAATCCTTGATCGAAAGATTGGACTAAATAGGCCTGCTATGAACAGTAGACTACACTGACGAGAATGAAAGTTAAGTTAGTGGTATTTTAGGATAGAAAGTGGACCGAAAGGACCTTTCAACTTCCGTCTTACATTAATTCGTCTGAGTCATTTACAGTTGAGTCACTGGACTACCGTAGTGAACCGAAATCCTGACATGTACCTCTTTATCTGATAGTTTAAACTCATTTCCTGCCTTTATTGCTCTTGCCCTTTACTTCTCTTTCCTTTAAAACTCGTAGTTTAGATAACAAATCAAACAACCCCCCCCCCCCCCCCCAATTTGTGACCAAATAGACGGACTTCTACAAATATCTTGTCTCCCTGTGGAGATCGACCTGACTTCCCTAGCTATATAGTTAGTTGAGTTAGTTTATTTTTGACAGGTATACGACAGACGTGTCAAATTTTGGCGCCGTTGCCGGGGAGGCAATTGCCCTCTTTGTTTTTCGTTCCGTTTATTTTTCCTTCTCAGGGAATTTTTATTCCTTGAGGCAGTTCTTATTCATTCCTTTTCAGTGTTGTTTATGCCCAGGTCAGACAGGTGTGAATTAGTTTCAGCTGATTCAGAGCCAGAAAGATTATTCAGGCATACACTCCGTCTGATAAGGAAATCACGAAAGGAAGACTTGAGTACTTTCGAGCCGGAGTTACATCATTCTCTTTTCGAGGAAGATAGTCCGATTTCTACAGTAAGGATGCCTAAACTTTCTGTTGGAGCATATAGCTTATATGTTTATGTTTTGATGATGTCACGGTGTTTTACATTCTATATACTTGTTGCGTGTAATCGTTTGTTGAGTATCTTAGAACTAATCTATTACGAGCAACAAAGAGGATTGTGACAATTGCATGAGAAGTTCAGGCCTTCGGTCAAAATCAAGCAAATTCAAGATTCATTCGAGTATTATGTGAAGACGAAGTTCGTCTAAAGATTAATCAAGCATGGATGATGACGTAGCCTATACTCGAAGATCTCCTTGAAGATTAGAATAGTATAGGTGATTATCTTGTAATTGTAATCAAGAGTGAGTTTCTTGATTTAGTAAAGTTATAGCTTTGCAGCTATAACATTACTAGTAAAGAGCTCAATGTTATAGCTCTTCTATTATAACATTGAAATGCTGAGTTTTTATACACGACTTATAAATGTTTCGAAAATTGTTTTATAATTGTTTAAAGTTTATTTTAAATGTTTTAATGAAAGTATTTATTTAATAAAGCCCGGTTTAGTGAGGAGTCCGGTTTTATTGTAAACGTTAATTGGTAGTTATGATGGATCAACTTATGAGTTGGACTTTACTACTAATTAGGGTTTCTATATAGCCTCTCCTAAAACCTAAATTTTAATTATATATTAAGACTAGGGTTTGCACGATTCACGAGCTTATGGGCCGTGATATCTCGTTTTGCCTAGGAGATATTAGGTAAAGATTTTATTCTATAATAATATCTTTACATATCTTATATATCTTACCTAATATATTTATTTATGGTTAAAGATATTCTTGTTTTAGGAAATCTTATCATAATCTTAGAATTTATAGTAAAGATAATATTTGGAAAGATTATATTCTATCTTTTAGAATATTCTTTATTATCTTTCAAGGCTTTTAGGAAAGAGATAATAAGAAGATATGATTTGTAATTATATCTTATTATTTCGGCTATTAGGGTTTGACAAAAAAACCGTGTAGCTTACTCCTTCTCCTCCTATAAATACTTTGCTATTTACAACATCTAAAATAGAGACCTTAAGCATAAAAATTATTTTCATCTTTAAAAAGCAAACTGTGTGTTTTAAGAAGAAAAACCGATTTGCAATCTTGAAAGGTCGTTTGTCACAAAACTCGCATACTCGTTCTTCATTTATCGTTATAAGATAATAGTGCTTAGTTGAATTCTTAACTTGTTCATTAACGTGAACCTTTGTTAGAATCATTAGTGCTTTATTATTAGCGTAAGTTAGTCACTCGAGTATTTAACGGTACTCATTGAGTTACAGCTAGAGTTAGTTGTACGAGTTCGGTTAGTAAATTTGTAATCCGTAGAAAGGTACTAAATTTATTAATCGAGAATAGTGGACGTAGGTTTCGACTTGTGAAACTGAACCACTTCAAAAGTCCGTGTGTCTCTTCTTCTTTCTTTTGTTTCGTTCATTACGTTTATCTCCATTAGTTGATTAGTTAAAGTTTAATCAATAAACTTTAAATAATCAATTACATTAGCATAATCGAAAAAGCTTTCAAAAAGTTTTAAATCCTCAATTCACCCCCCCCCTCTTGAGTATTTTGGATCAATAGACTCTTCAATTGGTATCAAAGCCTCGTGCTCTTGATTGCCTAACCGCAAAGAGGCTGATCTATCTTGTTTTTCACTTATCTTATTGTTTTATATTCCGCTGCCTAACACGTGATAAATGGATTCCAAATATCTCAAGTGTCCCGTCTTTGATGGGAAGAATTATGGATTGTGGAAAAACATGATGACTCACTATGTGAAAGGACACGATTGGGAGTGCTGAAGGATTATTCAAAATGGACCACACAAAATTCTTGTGGCATCCGAGGAAGGCACTACCTATGAAAAGAAAGAAGAGGACTATGTCAAGGCCAACTACAAGAAGGCCGAAAAGAACTCCAAAGCAATAAGTCTTCTGCAAAACGGAATGACTTCTACTGAGTTTGATCGGTTCTCTTCATGTTCCACGGCCAAGGAGATATGGGATGGGCTTGAATTAGCTTATGAAGGTACTTCCATTGTTAGGAAGCACCGAATTGATTTGCTTATGCAAAAATATGAGCTATTCATCATGGAGCCTAATGAGTCTCTAGATAGTGTGTCCGCAAGGTTTTCAAGTATAATAAATGAATTAAAAAACCTAGGTAGAAAATTATGTACCGAGGACATTGCTAGAAAAGTTCTTAGGAGCCTTACTAAGAAGTGGCGTGCTAAGGTCACTGCAATGGAGGAATCACGAGATCTTGAAACTCATTCCTATCAAGAACTCATTGGTGCTCTCATGGCCCATGAAATTACTCTTAACAAAGACGACGCTGAACCAAGTCGCAATAAGAGTATGACCTTAAAGAGCGAAGAAGTGGACTCTGATCTAGAGGATGAAACTGTCTTGTTTGCACGACGTTTTAAAAATAAGATTTTTCGAAATAAACAAACAAAATCATCCTATAACAACAATAACAACAAGTCATTCAACAAAAAGGTTAATGACTCAAAGTCGTCTTTCGCAAATAGAGGTTGCTTCAAGTGTGGAGAATCTGGTCATATGATCAAAGATTGTCCAACATGGGAGAAGATAAAGGACAAGACGAAACGTGAGAAGACAAAGAGAGAATTCAAGCAAGTTATGATGGCTTCGTGTTGGGGAGACCTTGACTCGAGAAGATGACGAGGAATCAAGACGACGAAGTTGCAAACCTTTGTCTCAAGCGGTGTGAGTCTTGAGCTAATCTCCGAAACGGTGACGATGAAAGCACAAATCCTCATTCAAACTATTGCCTTCTTGGAGAATCAGACGAAGACGACGATGAAGAGGTAAGTTATCTTGAGCTTAAGAAACGTGTTAGGAAATTGTCTAAAAGTGCTTTAATTGAATTCTTTGAACAATCTCTTGATAAGTGTCACGAACAGGATTTGGAATTGAAAGATTTAAAGGAACAGATTCTCGAAATTGCGGAAGAGAATCATACTCTCAAGACTAAAGCTAAGAAATTGAAATCTAAAGTTATAGCTGAGAAAGCTACAACATTAGATTCTACAATGGCTGAAAGGAAGGAATTAGAGTCCAAAGTTATAGCTAATGAAGCTATAACTTCCGACCTAAAGCTTAACATCAAGCACCTTCAAGCCAAAGTTATAGCTAATGAAGCTATAACTTTAGAACTTAGAAAAGTCAAAGAACTCTTGGAAACTAAGGTCACATCTAATGAAGAAGTGATCTTGGATCAAAAGAAAGAGATAGATTCTCTTTCAAAGCAATTGAAAGAATCTAAGACCGATATGATCAATATTAAGAAACACCACACCGATGTTGTGATCATTCTTAACAAACGATTCCAAGACTTTCGTGACAACTTTAAAAAGGACAATGATGTAGATCACACGAAATGTCAAACGGGAATTAAAATCCTAAAAGACCTACTTATACACGATATAAAGGTCCATGACAAGTGGGAAGGTAGCACAAAAGTTCTAAACTTCCTAACCGAACAATCTGACAATAATATAAAGATGGGGTTAAGACATGAGTGCTACAGCCGTGGAGATCACTCTAAATGCAAATCAACACCTTCGGATTTTGATTTTAGAAAAAGGAAGTATGCTGATCTTCCTGAATACTTGATTTGCAATTACTTTGGTCATACGGGTCATATCCAAATCAATTGTGTCAAAAAGGCTCATGATTTACGAAAAAATGCCGAACATGCCAAAACTGTTGACACAGTTGTCGAGGATAAGGAAATCCCCACTAACAAACCTAACGAAGAAAGGAACAATAAATTTCGTTTGTTCTATGACATGGCCTTTGACTACTCTAAGAAACCTAGCACTTCACAAAGCCATTGTAGATCTCAACCTAGTAAACCTACTGACAAGGGAAATAGTCGTGAAAGACCTAGAGAAATTTCTAGACCTAGAGAAAACCCTAACCCTAGAACTCCTCCCAAGCCAAACAAACCTAAAGTTAGAAAAACGGTCATTAGACGTATTTGGGTTCGAAAGGATTTAGTATTTAGAGTAACTAATCATAAGGGACCCAACTTAGCTTGGGTACCTAAAAACTGTATCTAATCCTTTCTGCAGGAAGAAGTGAAAGAAAACAATCAATGGTATCTTGACAGTGGATGTTCAAGACACATGACCGGAGATAAGAATCTGTTTGTTTCACTCAAGCCCTTCAACGGAGGAAAAGTGACGTTCGGGGATAACAAAAAGGGAAAGGTTATTGGCGTTGGCAAAATCGGAATTTCTAAGTCTCACGCAATAAGTGACGTTTATCTCGTAGATGGCCTAAAACACAACTTGCTAAGCATATCTCAATTATGCGACAAAGGTAACAAGGTAGTTTTTCATACTGATAGTTGTCGCATCATTATTGAAGGAACTAGCAATGTTATTCTTGAAGGCCACAGAAAAAGGAACGTGTATATGGTGGATTTAAATGCTGTGCCTACTAACTCTTATTCGTGCATGAAAGTTGCACTTGATGATCCTTGTCTTTGGCATAAACGTTTTGGTCACATTAGCTCACTAACCTTGAATAAACTCAAGAAGTGGGACTTGGTTGAAGGGTTACCTAAGATCAAGTTCGGCCAAGAAAAGATGTGTGATACGTGTGCAAGGTGTAAACAAGTAAGATCACCATTCAAACCAAAAAGAGTAGTAAGCACAAATCAAGCCTTGGAATTAGTGCACATGGATTTATGTGGACCAATGAAGGTAAGGAGTAGAGGAGGATCCAGGTACGTCTTCGTTCTTGTGGATGATTACTCAAGGTATGTATGGCCTATATTTCTTCATTCAAAAGACGAGACTTTTGATGAATTTGATTGTCTTATGAAACGTGTTCAAAACAAATATAAGACTAATCTTGTATCTATTCGTACGGATCATGGCACTGAATTTGACAATCAAACTTTTATAGAATATTGTAGAGTTAATGGTGTAGGGCATAACTTTTCCGCATCAAGAACTCCTCAACAAAATGGTGTCGTTAAACGTATGAATAGAACCTTTGAAGATATGGCACGTACAATGCTCTTGTGTAGTGGTTTACCTCGTAATTTTTGGGTTGAAGCCATTAGTACTTCTTGCTACATCCATAATCGCGCTATGATCCGACCTATCCTTAAGAAAACTCCCTACGAACTCCTTAGAGGTCGAAAACCTAATATCTCCCATCTTCGCTGTTTTGGGAGTAAATGTTTTGTACGTAATAACGGTAAAAACCGTTTAAGTAAATTCGACCCTAGAAGTGATGAGGCGGTTTTCATAGGATACTCAGATCATAGCAAGGCTTACAAAGTCTTCAATAAAAGAACTCTTTGCATTGAAGAAAGTGTCCACGTTATTTTTGATGAAGATAACGTGTTTGATAAGCCATTACAGGATGAGGAAGAAGACTTGGATGAACCCGACTTTCGTCTCCCAAGAGATGATCCCCCGGATTTGGAGTTAGAGGATAATGAGATTGAGGGAATAAACGACGAACTTGATCGTTCCTCAAAAGATAAAAAGGAGAAAAACAAAGTTATAGTTGATGATACTATAACATTGACTCAAGACAAGAACTCCCAAACCAATGTTATAGATGATGTTACTATAACATTGAATCCAAATCAAGGTGTAAAGTCCGAAGTTATAATCGGCTCAAATACAACACCTGGATTGGATTCAGGAGGAACTTCCTCTAATTCCGAACCAAATGAAGTCGGAACAAGCTCAAATAAAGATGAAGAACCAAGCACTTCAACGAAGTGTAAATACAAGAACTCACACCCCATGGATAATATTCTTGGAAATATTAAGAAGGGTGTTCAAACAAGACGTTCCCTGAACAATTTCTGCTCTTTTTACTCTTTCTTGTCCATGATCGAACCAAAGAACATCAATGAAGCTCTTGCTGAATCAGATTGGATTATAGCTATGCAAGAACAGCTACAACAGTTTGAAAGAAACAAGGTTTGGCATTTAGTTCCTAGATCTAAAGATCGTTCAGTCATTGGAACTCGATGGGTCTTCAGGAACAAATTAGATGATGCCGGAGTCATTGTCAGAAACAAAGCAAGATTGGTGGTCCAAGGATATAATCAACAAGAAGGAATAGATTATGACGAGACTTTCCCACCTGTTGCACGTCTTGAAGCTATTAGACTTCTGATAGCATTCGCCGCACACAAGGGAATGAAGCTCTTCCAGATGGACGTCAAGACGGCATTCTTGAACGGTTATTTACAAGAGGAAGTCTTCGTTGAACAGCCCCCTGGTTTTAAGAATATCAAATTTGAGGATCACGTTTTCAAATTAGATAAAGCCCTATACGGACTGAAGTAAGCACCTAGGGCTTGGTACGACAGATTATCCAAGTTTCTACTTGACAGTGGATTTAGTAGAGGATCCGTCGACAAAACCCTATTTCTGAAAACTGAGGATTCGGACCTTTTGGTTGTTCAAATATACGTCGATGATATCATCTTTGGATCGACCAACCGAAACCTATGCAAATATTTTTCTGAGTTGATGACTTCCGAGTTCGAGATGAGTATGATGGGAGAATTGAAATTCTTCCTAGGTCTGCAAATACAACAAACTGATGAAGGCATTAAAATCCATCAACAGAAATATATCAAAGAGTTGATTCGGAAATTCGGAATGGAAAATTCACACGCTATGCCTACTCCAATGGTCAAGAACAAGAAATTGACATTGGATGAAAACGGTAAATCAGTTGATGAAACTACTTACCGTGGGATGATTGGGTCACTGTTATATTTGACCGCAAGTAGACCCGATATTATGTTTAGCGTATGCGTTTGTGCGAGATATCAATCGTCTCCCAAAGAATCCCATATGACGGTCGTAAAACGAATTTTACGTTACTTAATTGGAACGACAACTTATACCTATGGTATCCAATGGAGTGCAATTTTGATCTAGTCGGTTATTCAGATGCCGACTACGCAGGATGTTCTCTAGACAGAAAAAACACGTCGGGTGTCGCCACGTTTGTCAGACCGTGTATCATCACGTGGGGTTCGAAGAAACAAAATTCGGTTGCTCTCTCAACTGCTGAAGCCGAATATATTGCCGCAGGACTGGTATGTACTCAACTTTTATGGCTTAAGCAACAATTACGTGATTATGGTGTTGACGTAGGATGTATTCCTATTTTATGTGATAATACTAGTGCGATAATTATTTCTAAAAATCCCGCACAACATTCACGTACCAAACATATTGAAATAAGACACCATTTTATACGAGACCATGTTGAGAAGGGGAATATAAAACTTGAATTTTGTAGTACTGAAAAACAATGGGCAGACATTTTGACAAAATCATTAGCTAGAGAATGATTTGAGACTGTACGGTTGGAAATTGGTTTAATCAGTGGTACCTAATCTTCTATTTTTGTTCAATCTTTTTATGACTGACTAGTTAAAGTTAAGATTGTATGACTGTGTCCGTATATTGCGTTGCATGAATAATTTCGTTTATGGAAATATTTTTATCATAAGATTCTATTTGCTATTTAGAATTTAATTGATATACAAACTTATCCTTTATCACAATAAACAAAACACAACAAAATCTTCCAAATAGCTCACATATACACGGCTCATATTTCCTACATCAAATCAACTTCCTAATTCTTGTCTTATCACCATAAATTCCTATACTTATCACAATACCTATTCATAATTAAAGACACTTACCATAATTGACCTCCACTTGTTAACCCTAAGCCTACACCTATATCTACCCTTTGCGTGTTACCCGTCCACCCATCCCCACTTGCATACCTTTCTTTCTTCCAAATTTTTACCATCATCACAATTCTTCTCCTTTACTCAAACCATCACCATCACCTCCTTTTTCAACAATCACCATCATCATGAATTCATCTCATGCAAAAAATACCCGATCCTCAACCCGTCACCACTAAAACCACCCCTTTCCTAACCAAACATCACCTTTACCACCACATGATCCTCATTCTATTAATTATCCTTCACCACAACCAAACCCAAACTCGCCCCTGTTTCGTAGTCGGGACGAATCGGTGTCCGAAGGCAAAAGACGCCGTCTTTTCAAGGGTAAAAATAAAGTAGTTGTTGATGATAGTTAAGCTGCGGAGGAACCCGAGGTGATAGTTCGGAATGGTGTTGCTCATACTTTGCTTAGGGATGCTTCGAAAGCCGCGACCAAGGAAGGGTTAAATCGTGTTCGGCTTACTCATGATGAAAGCACCTTAGTTAATCGAGTTTTGAGGTATTCCATTCATGGTGGTAGGTACTATCCGAAATCTTGGTTAATTAGTGTTCCCGCTCTTGCTTTCTTTGTTAATTTTCTTGATTTTCAAGGGTGGAGTCACATTAGTCATTTTTCGGGTCCTATTTACCCAGTTGAGGTGGTACAATTCTTTGCTAGTGTCTCAATCAAGAAAGGTGTCTTGCATGCGGTTGTTAATGGAGTTGATGTTACCGTCTCTGTTTCGGATTTTTGCTCTGCTTTTTCGGTTCCCGATGAAAGAATCGAATTAAATCCGAGTCTTGAATGGTCTAATGTTGTGAGTGAAAAGGAGTTGTTAGTGAATAAGTATTTTGAGGAGATGACGGAGGGAGTTAATATCGTGGTTCGTCCTCTCTCAGCAAAAATCAAGTTCCTCTTGAACTTTTTGTGGAACACAGTGGTGCCGAGGAGAGGAGGCCGTGATAAGGTGTCGAGTTATGAAGCTATAATGGTTTATTCTTGGTTGGAAGGTCAGAAGGTGAATTTGGGTAGTGTTGTCTTGCACCGTATAATTCAGACAAGTCTTACGGTAACTAAAGATAAGTTGAGCACCACAATCGATTTGCCATATGGTATATGGATATCTCGTTTGTTGGAAATAAAGCGAGTGGTAGGGCCTGACAGTTACGGTGTTAGTGCTCGGGATTGTATGTGTGACAAGTTGATCAAGCTAATGGGTCTTGTTGTTGATGGACCCGAGTTGCTTATTGCAAAAGATATTGAGAAAGCCCCGGTTGATTCGGGTTTAGGAGCTATCGAGTCAAAGTTGGAGGGGTTTATGAGTGGTTTAATGGAGAAATTCGAGGAGCATTCGACTAATTTGGCTACGGTGTTGTCACGGGTTGGACCATCTCGGTCTTTAGACTCGGACTTGGATGCTACTCGGGTGTACTCTTGGATGGAGGAATGGGACAAGAGGTTAGCGGGTTTTGAGAGGGAGCTGAAGGCAATTCGTGGGGAAGTGTTCCCACACGGTGATCGTCTCACTTTCCTTACGAGTCAGGGTGGAGCTTTGGTGATGGACGGGAAAGCAATGGCGGGTGATCAAGCTCTCACGTTGGAGGCCACAAAGGCTCTTAATTTGAAAGTGCTTAATTTTGAAAGCAGCATTGGTACTCTTTCGCAGTTGGTTCGGAGCTCGTTTGACCGTCTGGATGCTTTGGAGCACCGCACTAGACCCGACTACGTGAACCCGTATAAGACCCGCAACATTTGATTTCCTCTCGTCCTACGCTCTCTAGCCTTACCTTAATTAGCTTTTCTTTTTATTTTTCTTAATGGTGTGTTAAACAAACTTCTTATTCGGCCCATTTTGGCAATGCACTTGTGGTTATGGCCCAAGTGTTCTATTAGACATGTGTTCATTCGGCCCACTTTGGCTTTAACATGTTTAATTATTAGTTTGTATGCTAATTATCTTTTGGATGCTTCTAGTCTTACGTGTTATTATTATTTCTTATGGCGTTTTTATCTCTTGTCTCGTCTTATATTATTCTAGTCATTTTTTATTTGTTCTTAGCTTTTCGATGATGTCAAGAGGGGGAAAGAACGTCCATAGTAAGCATCTACCTAAGCTTGCTCCTTGTCAAGACCAATTGTCTCTTAAAGTCCTTAAAGTTTCGGTTTTTGAAAAATTGTTTTGATCTTGCGTTAATCTTTATTATCAAGATAACGGTATTATATTGAGGGGGACCTTTTTAATTAGTCACAATTTTAGGAGACTTGCCATCATCAAAAAGGAGGAATTTGTTGGACCATATAGCTTATATGTTTATGTTTTGATGATGTCAAGGTGTTTACATTCTATATACTTGTTGCGTGTAATCGTTTGTTGAGTATCTTAGAACTAATCTATTCCGAGCAACAAAGAGCTTTGTGACAATTGCATGAGAAGTTCAGGCCTTCGGTCAAGATCAAGCAAATTCAAGATTCGTTCAAGTATTATGTGAAGACGAAGTTCGTCTAAAGATTAATCAAGCTTGGATGATGACGTAGCCTATACTCGAAGATCTCCTTGAAGATTAGAATAGTATAGGTGATTATCTTGTAATGGTAATCAAGAGTGAGTTTCTTGATTTAGTAAAGTCATAGCTTTGGAGCTATAACATTACTAGTAAAAGAGCTCAATGTTATAGCTCTTCTACTATAACATTGAAATGCTGAGTTTTTATACACGACTTATAAATGTTTCGAAAATTGTTTTATAATTGTTTAAAGTTTATTTTAAATGTTTTAATGAAAATATTTATTTAATAAAGCCCGGTTTAGTGAGGAGTCCGGTTTTATTGTAAACGTTAATTGGTAGTTATGATGGATCAACTTATGAGTTGGACTTTACTACTAATTAGGGTTTCTATATAGCCTCTCCTAAAACATAAATTCTAATTATATATTAAGACTAGGGTTTGCACGATTCACGAGCATATGGGCCGTGATATCTCGTGTTGCCTAGGAGATATTAGGTAAAAATTTTATTCTATAATAATATCTTTACATATCTTATATAATTTACCTAATATATCTATTTATGGTTAAAGATATTCTTGTTTTAGGAAATCTTATCATAATCTTAGAATTTATAGTAAAGATAATATTTGGAAAGATTATATTCAATCTTTTAGAATATTCATTATTATCTTTCAAGGCTTTTAGGAAAGGGATAATAAGAAAATATGATTTGTAATTATATCTTATTATTTCGGCTATTAGGGTTTGACAAAAAAACCGTGTAGCTTACTCCTTCTCCTTCTATAAATACTTTGCTATTTACAACATCTAAAATATAGACCTTAAGCATAAAAATTATTTTCATCTTTAAAAAGCAAACCATGTGTTTTAAGAAGAAAAACCGATTTGCAATCTTGAAAGGTCGTGTGTCACAAAACTCGCATACTAGTTCTTCATTTATCGTTATAAGATAATAGTGCTTAGTTGAATTCTTAACTTGTTCATTAACGTGAACCTTTGTTAGAATCATTAGTGCTTTCTTATTCGCGTAAGTTAGTCACTCGAGTATTTAACGGTACTCATTGAGATACAACTAGAGTTAGTTGTACGAGTTGGGTTAGTAAATTCGTAATCCGTAGAAAGGTACTAAATTTATTAATCGAGAATAGTGGACGTAGGTTTCGACTTGTGAAACTGAACCACTTCAAAAGTCCGTGTGTCTCTTCTTCTTTCGTTTGTTTCGTTCATTACGTTTATCTCCATTAGTTGATTAAATTACATTAGCATAATCGAAAAAGCTTTCAAAAACTTTTAAATCCTCAATTCACCCCCCCCCCCCCCCTCTTGAGTATTTTGGATCAATAGACTCTTCACTTTCTAGTCATTCAATGCCTAAAGCCTCTTCTATTCCCAAAGGTTTCAATCTCCAGACTGAGGATGGGAACACCTTTGATATCCGTCCTTCTTATATCAATCTGGTGGAGAGAAACATTTATAGAGGTGTAGCTGGTGAAGATCCAAGGAAGCATATGGAGACCTTTACCGATTACTGTTCTACTATCCCCGCCACTAAGGGGGTAACCCAAGATAAGATTAAGGAGGTTCTATTTCCTTTCTCTTTAGCTGACTCAGCCAGGGAGTGGCTGACTGACTTGGACCACACAGCTGCTGGGGTTACAGATTGGGAGTCTCTTGCTCATGCATTTTGCTGAGGACCAAGATTACTAGTTTCAGACAGGCTCCCGATGAAAGTTTCTATGAGGCATGGTCGCGATTCAAGAAGTTGGTGAGGTCTATCCCTCACCATGGTTTTGACCCATGGTTTCTAGCTAATCAGTTCTACAATGGGCTGTATGACGACCAGAGAGCCATACTTGATGCGGCATCTAGCGGAAGATTTCAGGAGAATACAGATGATGATAAGGGATGGTCCCTTATTGAAGAGATGGCGAATCACAGTGCTGAATATGGTAACCCGAGGGATGGGATTAGGACAGTTCATGCAGTTGATAAGCAGGTTTTGGCTCAGCTGGAGACCATAAATGCTAGGTTTGACAAGTTGGAATTACAAGATGCTGGGGAGCCTCAGACGGTCCATGTTCTTACTAGTGGAGCGACCGTTTCTTGTGAGAGATGTGGGAGTAATGATGGCCACACTGCTTTTGGCTGTCTTGTAGAGAAGGAACAAGTCCTTGCCTTTCAAAGAATATAGGCAAGGAGAAGGTTCCTATTACAATAATCAAGGGGCATCCATCCCAACCCGAGGTGGACTAGTCGAATGTGCTCAATCCTACACCGCTCCGCACCGAAGCGACCCTTATGTCCCTCCACACAAGAATAAAACAGGCTTTCAAAAGCCCCCTTCTTTTACTCCTCCTAACCATGGTGCATCATCTTCCGGTGGGGTGAGTAAAATTGGTGAGCTTAAGTCTATGTTGCAAGCCTTCACGAAGCAGTGACAATTGAGTGATCAACAGAAAGATGCGTCCATAAAGGCACTTGAAACTCAAGTTGCCCAATTAGCCACTAATCAGTCCACAAGAAAGCAGGGTCAATTACCGACTCAAAATGAGAAGAATCCACACGAGACGGTAAATTTCATGAATATGAGAAGCGGTCGTTCATATGAGGGGCCAGAAATGCAGAAATCAGACCCAAGGAGAGCTGTAAGTGATGAGGAACCGTGTTCTGGCGAAGAAAATGAACTCATGGCAAAGAAAGTGCTCGATCGACTAGTTTCAGGTGGTCGATCGAGCAGATTTGGGGACGAAAGTGGTCGATCGAGTGAAAATACCACTCGATCGAGTGAACAGGAAATGCAGAATGGTCGATCGAGTAGTTTTTCTACTCGATCGAATGAAGAGAAAAGTGGAGTTGATCGATCGAGTGGAAATTTTACTCGTTCGACTAACATTGATGAGGAAACTGCTCGATCGAATGGGTATATTGGTCGATCGAGTAGTTTTGATGACGAGAAGCTTATTCGAGAGCCTGCTAGTGCTCGTTTAAGCGATAAATCACCGGAAAGACCTCGTTCGAGAGGTAAGAAGCGTCCAAAGGATACAGAACTTGCTCCGGAAGATACATTGGAGGAGAGAAACAAGGGACTTGAGATACCTATTACAGTTCCCTTCCCGAGGCGTCTGCAGAATACAAAGGCCAATCAACAATTCGGCAAATTTGTTGAACTTCTGAAAAGCTTGGAAGTCACTATGCCATTCACCGAGTTGCTGACAAAGGTACCCTCTTATCTTAAGTTTATGAAAGAAATTTTGAGTCGTAAGAGAACCATTAGTGATAGTGAGACCGTAGCTTTGACTGAGGTGGGGTCAGCCCTATTTCAAAATAAGTTACCTCCTAAGCAGTCAGACCCGGGTAGTTTTTCAATTCCGTGTCATATTGGTAACTATTTGATTGATAATGCGCTATGCGATTTAGGCGCTAGCGTAAGTGTCTTACCGCTGTCTCTGGCCAAGAGACTTGGTTTGACAAAGCTGAGTTGCACTAACATGACAGTCCAGATGGTCGACCGTAGTATATCACGGCCACTAGGTATAGTAGAAGACGTACCTGTAAGGATCGGGAGGTTCTTTATTCCCGTTGATTTCGTTGTCTTAGACATCCCCGAAGATGCACACACCCCTATTATTTTAGGGAGACCATTTTTGTCTACTGCTCGTGCAGTTATTGACGTCGGGGGGAAGAGCTGATTTTTAATCAGTCTAAGTCCCGTAGGGCTCCCATGCAGGCTCAGCCTTGCAATGCTCTCTCTTCTATTGACCCTATTATTGACACTCCAGTTGAAAATTTGGAGTATTGTGCTGCAATTGTTATCCCTCCGCCTCAAACTGAGAGCAAAAAGGAGGAAAGTTCGTCTGTTTCCCTTGCTGCAGGTACAGATGAAAGCAATGAAGGAGCTGTCAAAGGATGTTATGCAACTGCTATCAATCAAATTGAGAGTAAGGATGTTAAAGATGGTGATAAAGGAGCAAGGACGAGGAAAGTTCGCGCTTATGTGGATGTGAACTACTCCCCTCCTACCGTTTCAAATGATAATTCATGCTCATGGAAGTTGAAGAGGACAGTCAATGTTCTTTGAGATGACGTCCTCCAGTCGGGAAGCCCTTCAAGGGGCTACTTGAATTGCATTAAATTAAACGGGGAAATGCCCCGTGTAACACTTTGTAATAGATAATTTTTAAAATTTTCCGTTGAATTTGTTTTATTGCTTTTAATTAGGACAATTAGTTTTAGACAGTTTTAGCGTAGATTTAAGACTATAGACTGTTCTTATGCGTATTTGGTATTTTGGGAAATTTTTGCATGTGTTTTTATGCAGGTTTGGGGAAGTTTTACGCATTCCAAGGGAAGAATTGACGAAATTCAAGAGCTTACGGGAGAAAAGAGCTCGATCGAGTACTTTTTGTACTCGAAAAGTACTCGATCGAGTGAAAAATTGGTCGACCGAGTGCTTTTTCCAGTCGATCGAGTAAAGCATAAAGTGGGACTTCTCGATCGAGTAGATTTCTACTCGATCGAGCAACTGGAGCATCAAAAGTGCTCGATCGAGTGGTTTAAAACCACTCGATCGAGTCAAAATGAATAGGACGCAGGGAGTTATTCTTTAAACTCCTAACTTTGTTTTATATTTCATTTTATCCCTAATTTCGACTAACCCCTTCCCTTATTACGATCAAATTCATCCCCAAATCCCATATTTTCTTGCCCAATCTCCAAATCCGCCACCTACAATCTATTGCTTGATAATTAATCTTTCATAGCCCCTTGATTTCCCCTTAATTTGTGCCTATTTACACGGTCTTTAAAGAGGATTAGGGTTTGCGGTTTTGAGCTCGAAAAATCGCTACTTTTGCTTGTTTATTGAAGATTGATTGCATATTGTAGGTCTATTATCATCAAGTAAGTGATTCTTTCATCCTCTATGCATTTTAATTTTGTTTTTTCGAATTAATATGAGGTAAATTGTTTCTAGGGTTCGAAAATCCATTGTTAGTCGAAATTTTTCGACTTTAATTGTGTTTATCGCCCTTATTTCTCTTGCTTGATGATCAACCCCAATTCCTCGCTGCTGTTACATGTTTAATTCGAATTCTACATAAATTTTTGCGATTTGTGTTCAGGACAGTCGACAATTTCGATTGTCAGACGGGCTATTGCTGCTGTCATTTGTCTATGCAGCTTCCTTGTTGCAATAATTCTTCTGTTTGTAGAATGTTTAACATGCCTAACATGCTTCCATTCGAATGTTGTGCGAATCTTTGCGATTAGGGCTGTTTCAGTCGAAATTCTTGACTGACAGACGGGTTTACTTGCTTCTATGGCTTAATTCACCTCATTATTGCTTATATGCTATTGTTGTTGACTGTTATGCCCCCCCTCGTCGCCATTTACATGCTGCTTTTCGATTTTTTTAGAGGAATTCTTGGGAAATTCTTGGGAATTATGTGCTGTAGGTCGGATATTTTCGACTGGTAGGGGAGTTCTTATCTTTGTCACATGCGATTTCGTCTTTGTTTCAGCCCAAATGGCCATTATTTTCTTATAATACCCCCTGCCCTTTGCTTACAGGATGGAGTCTAGTACTTTGCCTTCTACCAGCACCACCTCTAGTCCGTCTTTGAGTGAGATAGTGGCCCCTGCTGTTGCCACTGCCTCCGCCTTAGTCACTACTGCAGCCCCAGTGTTTCTAGTTTCAGCTGTAGGGACTGTTTTTGCTCCATCTAGCTCAGCTGCTAGCTCAGTTCAGGCTGCCACTTCCTCTACGGTCACCACCACAGCTAGCACTGCTGCTAGTCCATCTTCAGTGGTGACCACAGCAGCCACTACCTCTACACCAGCCTCTACTTTTACACCTGTGGCAGACTCGCCAGCAGTCGCAGCTGCCTTTATAGCAGCCCTGGTTCCTCACACCGTTGCTTCACGGGCTTCTGCATTGAGTTCCAGAGGCCGGGGTCGTAGACAGTCTCGAGCCACGCCAGCTCCAGTACACTCTACTTCCGCTCCTAGCACATCTACAGCAGCTGCTGCTTCTACTTCTGGCACAGTTACGGTTCGAGGTGACACTTCCCTCGACCCTCACCCAGATTACCCGCAGAGCGTCAGGCTCGTATGGAGAGGGACATGGCCCTAGCCTTGCACCCTCTGTAAAGTACCACTTGAGGCGACACAGACCGATTCCAGAGGGTTGGCCACACCCTTCCTTCTTCCGGTTCCCACCTGAGGGGTACCCGGAGTCTGTTGACGAGGAGGAGGACGAGGACCCGGAGGTGGCAGTGGAGAGAGCTAGAGCTGTGGAGCAGAGGAGGAGAGAGGAGGAGAGAGACCCGGAGTTCAGGGTGGAGGAGATCCGTGACAGCAGTGACGACGACGACGAGTAGCTACTGGTCTACTCACTTCCCCAGTTTTCTGGCTGGTTTGGGGAAGTTCGTATTTTTGTATGTATCTCTCACTCTTTTATTTTATCTCCTTTATATTTATTGTTTTTTTTATTGATTGGTTGTCTATTCCCGTTCCCTTGTATATATCTGCTGGTGTATGCTGGAGGACAACCAGGGCGTTGTCTGTTTTGGTTTGGGGAGGGTATTGCATCCTTTTGAGTCTGCATTTGCATTTGTTTTGCATTCACGTTTATTTTTCAGCTTGCATTGTTGTTTGTTTTCATTAAAAATCCAAAAATCCAAAAAATTAGAAAATTTCAAAAAATTCGAAAAATATTCACGTTTATTTTTGCATATAGGTTGAGTCGGAACGGTAGATTTACGTGATGATAATGCACTATAACTTGTCTTTTTGCGTGAGCCTTGCACTTCTTTTGATGGTTATTAGCTTTGTCATACGCATAGTCTACGAGTTTATGTTCAAATATAGCCGACTGTCTAGACTTGACCTGATAAATTGGCAAACTACTTGAAAAATTCTGAGTTTTAGAGCCATAACTGGTGACATTCATGACCAGTTCATTAGGAATTGAGAGTAGTACTCCTTGGATAGCATGTTCATCATTTTTGCACATTTATGACATTCAATTTCTCGTAAAATGCACATATTCGGGTTTGTGGTTGATGTCACATGCAGGGAGGTGCTTGCAAATTTCCCTTTCCTTATATTTTTCACTCATTTAGCTCCACATTAGCCAAAACATGCCCTTTTGACCCATTAGCTACATCCTAAACTAAGCCTGCCTAGTCAAGTTAGTTAGTATGATTCTTTTGTGGTATGATTTTCCGTTGCATTTTGACCCGTATTTCTTGTTTGGTGTTGGTGTAAGAATTGAGGAAGGAGGAATAAGAAAAAAAAAAGAATTGAAAAAAAAAAGAAAAAAAAAGAGACGTGAAAAAGAAAGAAAAAAAAAAGAAAAAAAAGAAAAAAAGAGAAGCTGGAAAGACGTGAGACAGGAAGGAAAAGAAAGAAAGGAAGTTTAAAAAAAAAAAGAGTTGTTTTATTTGAGTTAGTTCATTCAGACGGTATTAAAAAGAGAAGTTTGTGACTGTCTGACTCCTCCGTTTTATCCAATACTTTTTGAGGAGATTGTGTTTGAGTTTAGTGAGTTATGTACCAAATGAAGGGGCACTTGTACTTAGTTTTTCAGTCAGTTGAGATTCAGATAGTTTCTTTATGGTCCTGTTAGGAACTAGTTTGACGCTTTTACCTCCACATTTCCATAACATGTTTTGCCTTTTCTCACCTGAACCTCACTATTCCCATATTATTTGTAAGCCCTCGGCTGTGACGGACATTATCGGTTGGAGTGCGTGCATTAGTACTTAAATTGTCTTTCATTTTTGTTGCATGCATGCTGTGTAGGTCGCAGTTAGGTGAGTGACTGGCTTTTCGTACCTCTTTTACATATATCATTCACCTTTG
Source organism: Silene latifolia (assembly GCF_048544455.1). NCBI lineage: Eukaryota > Viridiplantae > Streptophyta > Magnoliopsida > Caryophyllales > Caryophyllaceae > Silene > Silene latifolia. The sequence goes on along the minus strand of NW_027413360.1, from coordinate 13,237 downwards.
CTTCATGAGAGAAGAGTGACCACGAGAGAGTCCGATTTTGTTGGTCTTACAAGGTCGATAGGTTGGCTATATTTCTGAACAGCTTATAATTCGTTTGCGTATTAACTGCTTAGCTTTAACTGTTAGTTTTTGTTGCATTAAATTGGTTCAAGTAGACAAGTTAAGCTAGCTCTGAGTTATCATTTCCGTTCCATTAGTTTAGTTTTGAGTTTACTCGAGGACGAGTAAAGGTTCATTTTGGGGAGATTTGATACGTGCTTTTTATATAGTCTTTTTAGTATATTTTAGCACGTATTTCGATGCATTTTTATACTATTTCTATGGTATTTTGCCCCGAATTGGCTACTTTGGTTCGTTTTGTCCATTTTGTAGAAATGAACGCGAAAGTAGTGGAATCGTACCCTTTTTTGTCCTTTTTGCATGCATTTAGAGGAGACGGGATTGTTCCAGAGTGAGATACTGCACTTGGAAGCGTCATGGCACGGATTACGAGGCATTCGGTGACGGACTTGAGCTGATTTGAAGTTAAAAGAACTCGATCGAGCTGTTTTACCACTCGATCGAGTGGTTTTTACGTCCTGTGGTGGTCGATCGAGTGGTTTTCCACTCGATCCTTATCTTGCTTGAAAGGCGATTACTCGATCGAGTAACTTTCTACTCGATCGAGTAGATTTGCTGAGGTGTTTGCTCGATCGAGTGGTTTTAATCTACTCGATCGAGTGGTTTCGCTATTTATGGGCTTTACACAGCCCGTGTTATGTTTAATTCCGCAAAACTCATTTACTTTGCTATTTAAACCTACATTAGTTAGGTTATTAGTATTAGATTTACTTACTGCATAGCATCTATCAAAAACTTTTACTGCGTACTTCATTCTTCTCTACTGTAACTTTATTTCGGGATTGCTTTCGCTTGGAATTTGTGTTCTTTACGCCGGATTCGCATCGATTGTAATTATTTCTCTTCCTTTATTAATAATTAATCTTTTGTTTGCTTTAATGTCTTCTTCCGTTACCTTTACTCCTTTGCCCTAATTGCTCTTTATGCTTTTTACTTGTTATTTCATTATGTTTACTGCTGGAAATCTATCTGCTGTTAGTTTACTTAGCGATATGAGTAGCTAAACCCCTCTCATGTTGGGATTTGGGGATTTGCGGTAGGAAAATGACGATGTAGTAAATGAATTAGACGAATTGATTACAAGACTCTGTCACCATAGCAATTTAATTGTATTTATTCGACTAAGTTGAGTGCACACTTCTGAGTTAACCTTTAATCTGGCTAAAATTAATCCTAGATCGAAAGACTGGACTAAATAGGCCTGCTATGAACAGTAGACAACACTGACGAGAATGAAAGTTAAGTTAGTGGTATTTTAGGATAGAAAGTGGACCGAAAGGACCTTTCAACTTCCGTCTTACATTAATTCGTCTGAGTCATTTACAGCTGAGTCACTGGACTACCGTAGTGAACCGAAATCCTGACATGTACCTCTTTATCTGATAGTTTAAACTCATTTCCTGCTTTTATTGCTCTTGCCCTTTACTTCTCTTTCCTTTAAAACTCGTAGTTTAGATAACAAATCAAACAACCCCCCCCCCCCCCCCCAATTTGTGACCAAATAGACGGACTTCTACAAATATCTTGTCTCCCTGTGGAGATCGACCTGACTTCCCTAGCTATATAGTTAGTTGAGTTAGTTTATTTTTGACAGGTATACGACAGACGTGTCACTCGCTCCTTCTCTCGACACATAGGGGCATCGATGTCACGTCGTCAGGTATATTGACGAGCGCGACAAGTTTTTCCAGGGCATCAGCAAATTGATTTTCCTCTCGCGGCAGGTGGAAATAGTCGACCTGGTCGAAGAACTCGGCCTCTTGATTGATTTTCGCTCGGTAGGGAGCTAAGCTGTCACTTCGGATTTTCCACGATCCGGACACCTGATTGATGATGAGCGAGGAGTCGTCATGGACCCTCAATCTCTTGATGCCAAGTGTTATGGCTGCTTGCAGGCCGATGAGGCATGCTTCATATTCAGCGGCATTGTTGGTGACGGCGAAGTCTAGCTTGACCGAGATCAGAACATGTTCTCCTTCCGACGATATTAGAAGGATTCCTACCCCGAAGCCTCTCAGATTAGATGCGCCATCGAAGTATAGGTCCCATGCATCAGAGTCGGCACAAAGGATGTCTTCGTCAAGAAGTGACCATGTGTCGGTCGCTGGATCCTCGTTGACGGGATTTTCTGCCAGGAAATCGGCGACTGCCCTTCCCTTGATAACCTTGAGGGATACAAACTTGAGATAAAACTCGGACAACATGAGCGACCATCTAGACAGCCTTCCGTTTAGTACGGGTTTCTCGAAGATGTATTTGACCGGGCCCATCTTGGAATAGATGTGGACCGTATAGCTGAGCATGTGATGCCGCAACTTCTTTGTTGACCATACTAGGGCAAGGCATGTCTTTTCTAGTTGGGTGTACCTTATCTCGTACTCAATGAAATTTTTGCTGATGTAGTAGATGGCTCGTTCTTCACCGTCGATTGTTTGTGCTAGCATTGCTCCCATGGCTGTGTCCGTGATAGTCAGATATAGGGATAAGGGAATCCCTTGTTGAGGTGGCATAAGGAAAAGAGGTTTGGATAGTATTTCCTTTATCCTGTCGAAGGCCTTTTGGCAGTCGTCGTCTAAATCGGTGTGATCGGAGGCGCGGAGCTTCTTGAAGATTGGTTCACAAATCATGGTGAGCTTGGCTATGAAGCGGCTGATGTTTTGAACCTGACCGAGAAATCGCCGAATCTCGTTCTCGTTCTTAGGAAGTGGCATTGGTTGAAGGGCCTTGATTTTGGTTGGTTCAATCTCAATTCCTCTCTTGCTGACGACATGTCCCAAGAGTTTTCCGAAGGTGATCCCGAATGCACATTTCTGAGGATTTAGTCTCAAGTTGTATTTCCGCAGACGAGCGAAGAACTTCCGAAGGTCGTTGATGTGGCCGTCCCGTTCTTTTGATTTGACGATCATGTCATCGACATATACCTCTACCTTCTTGTGCATCATATCATTTAGGAGAGTGGTAGCGGTTCTTTGATAGGTTGCCCCGGCATTGATGAGGCCGAAAGGCATGACCGTGTAGCAATAGGTACCCCACTGTGTAGTGAAAGCAGTCTTTTGCATGTCTTCCTCAGCCATTTTGTTCTGGTTGTACCCAGCATACCCGTCCATGAATGATAGGAGAGCATGCTCGGCAGTATTATCCACCAGAATGTCAATATGTGGCAAAGGGAAGTCGTCCTTTGGACTCGCCTTGTTCAGATCCCTGAAGTTGACTCAAACCCGAATCCTCCCGTCTTTCTTCGGTATAGGAACAATGTTAGCCACCCAGTCAGAGTACTCTGACACTTTGATGAAGCCGGCCTAGAACTGTTTATCCACTTCTTCTTTGATTTTCAAGGCCCTTTCAGGACGCATCCGGCGCAATTTTTGCTTCACGGGTTTAGCTCCGGGTTTGATAGGTATCCGGTGCTCTTCAATTTCCCTGTTAATCCCACGCATATATTTGTAGGACCAGGCGAATACGCCCCTGTATTCGTGGCGGGGGTCAATGAACTGTTGTCTTTCCGAGGGGTCAAGGGTTGTCCCTATCCTATGTTCTTGAGGTGTGTTGTCGGTTCCTACGTTAATAGGTTCGGTCTCCTTAATGATGGGGGTTCTAGTTTCCCGTTTGTCTAGTTCTTTGGCTAGGTGAGGTGGGTAGTCACTCAAGTCAAATTCCTCATAGTCATTCATAATTGCATTGCAGTTAAATTGAGACGAGTCATAAGCAAACTTAACGTTCATTAAGTTGACACGAGCGAAAAGCTCGAAGAGGACAGACATCTCATGGTCAGTCAGAGGCGACACAGCAGAGGAGGTGGCCCCTGGAATAGGCTCCACGTTGTCACCTTCCATGGGAGTGGGGATGACCCTAGCAGACTCAGCCTCTGAAGCAGCCACAAGCTTGTGATAAAACAGCGGGAGGAGGACCTCGACTGGGACATTAGGAATGTTATGAGCTATGACAGACTCTCACTCTAACTCAGGCTCATAGTTTTCTTCACTTCCCACTTTGAACATAGGGCTTCTCCAGTTGTGATCTTGAGAATGCGGCCTTCGCGATCGGTCCACTAGACGGTTTTCCTCCAGCCCTGTGTAGCTTTCTCCGGGTCAGTGCAGGAGATTAAGGCGGTCAAGTCAAATTGGTTGTCCTTCAGAGCGATGTTGATGATGTCCTCATAGTCGAGGTGCTTGATGTTATCCTCTCCAAAGAGGAGAGTGACAGCTTGTCCGTCGAGACATGGGGACGGCTTAGACTCGGTTGATGCAGCTTCGGTGTTGTTGGGGATGAAGTAGCAGTCCTGGAAGACTTCTACACCCGGGTGTCTGACCTTAGCCACAGAGTTATAGATCGGCTCAGGAAAGCCATGGTAGAACTCGGACTCTCCCTCGGGAATAAAGTATCCATTGAGGGTCAAATGACAGGGACAGAGGATAACTCTGTGCTTCTCGCCCTTCCGAACTAGAAGGTTCATCTCCTGGATATCCTCACTGGTAGGTTCATAGCCCAGCCCAAAAGGGATGTTGGGGACCTTAACCTGTTTCAAGGGAGGTAAGGTGCTCTTCAGCGGATTGAGGGGTAAACCCGGCAAATAACCCTGGTGCATCAGAATGTGGTTGACTGTGAGGTTGGCAAATGGGTCACAATCAAAGGGTGTTGATTCATCAGTTAGGGCATTCATAGCTTGAAATCCCCATATCTCGTTGTCATCCTCCTCAATGGCCTGGGAGGCTATTCCCTTTTTCATGACGGCTTTAATCGGGGAAGCAGGAATCGTGATCGTTTTCCTGTTGAAGGGGACCCTGATTTTCTGATGAAGGGTAAAAGTAACCGCCTTGACGGCGTGAATCCAAGGACGTCCCAGAAGCATATTAAAGGAGGCATCAATGTCGACTACCTGAAAACTGGTTTGCCTTTCCAGTGGTCCCGTCGCGACATTCCGAGTGATGAGCCCTGCGACCTTACGACGAGTGCCATCATGAGCACGTACTCCTTGATTGGTTGGGACCAAATCAGCTTTCTTAATACCTAGTTTGTGAGTCGTTTTGAGGGGAATGACATTCACCGCGGATCCGTAATCCACAAGGACCATAGGCACATTCTTTTTGAGGCATTGTACTATGATGTACAGGGCCAGGTTATGGTTGGCTCCGAAGGGAGGGATATTTTCGTCAAAGAAGATGATTGGGTTGCTCAAATCAGGGACATCCCTTGTCATGTGTGCCACCACTTCTTCCGGGGAGGAGGTAGAGGGCACAGTCAGTTTTCCCAAGGCTTGTAGTAGAGCTTGTCGATGTTCGAAGGACGTGGCAATCAGTTGCCAAATTAAAATTTCGGCTTTTGCCTTCTGCGGTTGTTTGAGGATCGGATTCTCGGGAGCCTTGGATTGAGTGTCCATGTCCAGGACAACCTGACCGCTCGTTGTTGGAACGACTGTTGGGTTTTGATTGGGGTGTCTGAACCGGGTTAGATGACCTATCTCTTTTGCCCGTTTCTCTTTCCCTGGGACAATATAGACATTTTCAACATTATCTCTCCAGATGCCATTGATTTCTGTATCCCGAGGGTACCCTAGAGGGGTATACCTCGGTGGGCAATTTTTGTGAGGGAAATTTTTGTGAGGGTAATTTTTGTGAGGTTGATTATTGTGAGGGTGATTAGCGTGAGGTGCATTACTGAATGGTCACGGGAGCAATCCATCCTGGTGAGGGTAGTTTTGGGTGTTTCGGGGACCCTCCCTCGGGCGTGGTGTTGGAGGATTGAAAATCAAACGGTGGTAAGCATCGTCAAGCCGGGTAATCTTTTCGAAGAGACTGGCTATAGCTTACTCAACTTGTTGGAACATGGCAAGCAGGGTTGCGGCACTGAACACAAAAACCCCGTCCGAGGCATCCCTCTCCAAGGCATTCACCTCGTCATCAATTGGCAGGATGAGGTGTGAGCCGTCGAAGGTCGGCTCATCATCGGAGATAGCATGGATTCCCAAAAGGTTCATTTTCTTGTTTGGTTTTGTCGGTGGAGGCAAAGGCAATTCCCCTTTCTCGATCATGTCTTGGATGATGTGTTTGAGTTTGAAACAGGTTTCCGTGTCATGACCTTTCCCTTGGTGGTACTGACAGTAGGCATTAGGGTTCCAGAAGCAGGATTTCTTAGCATCAGACGGACCCGGGGTGGGTCTGATTGCTTGTAACTTCCCTTGGTCCATAAGCCTTTTCAGGGCGCTTGCATAAGTTGACCCTATATTGGTGAACACTCTTTTGGGACGCTCAACTCTCTTGGCGGTTAGCTCGAGGAGGTTGACCTTATCAATCTTGTTTGTCTGACCATAAGGGCGAGATCCGGTTGATGTGGATCCCTGGTAGCCTCTACCGGTGGTTTTGGCTAGGACACATTTGCGGAGGTCGTCTTCAATGCGTGTCCCAACGATTTGTATATCCTGGAACGTCTTGATGTTTTGGTACCTCAGTAAGTTGGCATACACCGGGCGGAGATTGTTGACAAACTTTTCCACCAAGGTTGACTCACTCAGTTTGCTGACCAACTGAGTGCTTACCCTCCTCCAATGGGTTAAGAACTCGGTGAATCCATCCTTGTCATTTTGGGTTAGGACCTCAAAAGTACGGGTATTGGCTTGGATTTCGACATTTTCGGCATATTGCTTAGCAAATTCAACTGCGACCTCATCCCAGGTAGTGAGCTTCTTCGGGTCAAGGGAGTAGTACCATTGGCAAGGGATCGGTTCCAAGGATGATGGAAAGATCCGGGTGAAAAGTTCCTGTTTAACCCCTTTAATGGCCATGTAGTCTTTGAAGGCTCGAATATGATTGAGTGGGTCCTCCACTCCCTTGAATTTGGGCACAACGGTCAAGGTAATGTTGTCAGGTAGTTGATCTCCAACAGGTTCAAACCTTCGGTTGTTCTCAAGATGGATATTGTTACCCCGGGCTAGGAGTTATTCTTCAAAGAGCTTGAGCCTTTTCTCAGTTTCAATCAAGGGCGGAGTGTTATTCTCTCCAGTTTCCTTGTTTTCCAGGGTGTCGATACGGGTCTCGACACGGTCCAAAGTGACCTTAGGAGCAGTGAGCAGGCTGGCTAGCTGAGCAGTTGTGACATCTATATTGTTATCATTCTTGTTTTTGGACGAAGTTGAAGACGAGGCCATGGTTCTGAGGCAGAGAAAACGGCTCACATTACAACTCAATCCGACACGGTTCAAAGACTGAACGCAGACAAAGCAAAGGACGGAACAAAGATCAAACTCAACAAGACGAGGATGACCGTGTGTGGTACCTCGGTGTTGACTCCATTTATGACGTGACGATGTTGACCGAGCTTTTGACACGCGTCCAACGTAGCAGCGTGACGCCATTGACAAGTCTCGTGGTGACACGACTCATAAGTAAAGACCCATAAGTACGTTTAGTTCGACTCGATAGACACGAGGCGGAATCAGAATGGTGGACTGAAGCTTTCGAAAATAGAAATTTTCAAAAAAAGGTTCGTTTGTCGCTTTATGACGGCTTCCGAAGATAGGGATCTCCGCAAGTCGGTTAGTTGAAAGGGTTGTCTTAAGTTTGTTTGCAAAAGACGGTTTTGAGTTTGAGTCCCTTCGGAAAACAATGTATTGTTTCCTAAGATGGTTTTTGAAATTCAAAATTGTATGTTTTGAAAATCGGGGTTCGAAATGTTTGAAGAGGTCTTGGGGACCGTGTATGGTCCTCGGGATCTCGAAAGTGTCTCAAGAAAAGGGTGTGTGCTTTTCCCGGGTTTTGAAAGGGCCATTTTCGGCGCGAAACGGGTTAAAGTCCGTGTCTAGATGCGGCGATTATAACGGCGTAAAAAGGTGTTTTTGAAATGGTTATAAAAACCGGGTTTAAAAATCGTCATTACGACGGCCTAGAAAGGCGTGTTGAAATGGTTATAAAAAACCGGGTTTGAAAATCGTCATTACGATGGCCCAGAAAGAAGTGTTGAAATGGTAATAAAAACCGGGTTTGAAAATCGTCATTACGACGGCCTAGAAAGGCGTGTTGAAATGGTTATAAAAAACCGGGTTTGAAAATCGTCATTACGACGGCCTAGAAAGGCGTTTTGAAATGGTTATAAAAAACGGGGTTTGAAAATCGTCATTACGACGGCCTAGAAAGGCGTGTTGAAATGGTTATAAAATACCGGGTTTGAAAATCGTCATTACGACGGCCTAGAAAGGCGCGTTGAAATGGTTATAAAAAACCGATTTTTGAAAATCGTCATTACGACGGCCTAGAAAGGCGTGTTGAAAAGCAACGGTCGGCGAAAGACCGAGGTTTTAAATTGCCATTATAAAGGCGCAAAAAGGTGTTTTTGAATGTTTGAAATGACACAGAAGGTCTTGTGATCACATAGCACATAAGCACTCACAGTTTCATTATATTATGCATAATGCTGACACGGGTTTTGGCTTAAAGGCGTGGGTTACACACCAAGCAATCAAACCCCGATTTGCGAGAGGGATACCAATCCAGACAAAATGTGTAAGGAGGGTGCCCTAGCCTCGTTCTAGAAGGTGATGAAAGCTCATTGACGAAACAGAAATGTGTAACGTCAACGGTATGCTTGACTCAATCGGAATTCGAAACGCGGGGATGAGAAAACACATGCCGACGAGACGAGCCAATTGGTCAAAAATGTTTAGGTTGTGGGCCCGGACAAGGAACCCGACCGTGACTGTAATATCAATTAATGCATTCCAACCTATACCTCATTCCAGTCTCACCATCTAGGGATCACAAAGACATGAGTGTCCTAGTTATCCCCAGCGGAGTGGCCAATCTGTGGACATGGCCACCTATACGCCTGGCCAATCCGTGGACGCATATCAGTCTTTTGAAAGCCACGCTCGGCAGCGTAAAAGTATGCCTTCGACCGGATCATTTTAGATCGGTCGGTTTCGTCTCGGCAAGGGTCACGAAATGATTAGAGATGTTCGGTGTCGCCACCAAGCATTTGTGGGATGCTTGAAACCCGTTCGAATCCAAAATATAACTGGGTCAAACGAAGCACAAAGCAGTGTTTGACATACGTACTAAAGATAAGGAATCCTCCCTCTTTAGCATCCTATATCTAGAATGACTCTTGTACGCCCTGGATAAGGTCATCCACTATCTAAAGTTTCTGAGTATGAGGTGAAGGTACGTATTGGGAAGCCCTTTAATCAGACACCCAATCCCGCCCGCGGTAGCAGCCTCTACTGATCGATCTTGGTTGGTTGAATGCAAAAGTTGATAAAACGTTTTAAATGCATGAATGCGCATCCAATAGTTTAAACCTAGCATGTGGGAGCTTTCTAAGATGGTTGATTTAATCCAAGTATCAAGTATAAGATGTCGAGTTAGGTTTATGGTTTATTTGCATGCAAGACGGAAATTAAACATCCATTTACCTAGTTAGGTTTATGGTGCATAACGTGATCCATTTGTCTTACTAAGACATTTTGCAAATATGATTTTTGAATAGGCAAATTAGTCATCTGATCCATCCTATATCCGGGTAAGCCGGAGTCGGGATCATCCTAAACCAATGCTAGAAGAGGAACAGACCCTGCATCAGGCAACCGGAAGAGGCGCGAGCCTATTGGCGATGTAAGGGGGTATCCCCTAGTTTCAAAATAGGAAAAGAAAAGGCTTATTTAGCCGCGGGTCAGTCAACGGTATATGACGTGTTCTGACCATTGAAAAATGTTTATAAAACGCGTTGAAAAATGGGTATTTGAACACGTTTTGGTTTGAAAGGACCGTTTAGGCCACATTTGTGTTGATTTGAAGAACGAGACATGAATAATCGTCATTGTTTTGACGGTATTCGATGTCGGGTTCGACTTTGAAAGCTTGACATGAATAATTTTGAAAATGATTATGAACTAATTGTTTTAAGTTCATTTGAATATAATTAGTCGATACTCATCATCGTACTCGGATTAAAATCCGACATGGTATGTAGAACCAAGGATGATTTTGTGTTGGTGACTAATACATTTATTTTGAAAATGTAAAGAAATGATGAAAGGCTTTAAAATACCTTCCAAAATGAAAAGAAATGAAGTAAAAGGCTTTAAAATACCTTTTAAATGTAATTAACCAAATATTATAACCGAAACACGGATTAAACCGTCATGGTATTAAGAACCAAGGGTGAAAAATGTTTTATGGTTAAAACTTGTGAAAAATGGTTTGAAAATACTTGAAATGGTAAAAACCGATTAAAAATATGAAAATGAAAAATAGAGGAAAAGAAGAGACCAAACATGGATTGGACTTAAGGCTGGGCAGGGTGCTTTAGGCGCGACCCTATATGCTACGTAAGTAGCCTCTGTCTCAACCACAAAGTCCGATTTTGGCTCATTCTTCCCATGTTTTGGACCATGTTATGCATGATTTAGCAATTTATAGTCATTAAACAAGTGAAAACATGGTAACATAAGATTTTTACACTCTCATACTTACATGCTTGGCTTATGACGAGAAGCCGACGTAAGTGTATCAACTCGTTTGGTCGGAAAAGACTCGGTTTAAAACCATTTTAGTAAGTAAAAAGAGTGTTTTATTAAGTTTAGTGATGGTGTAGTGGTCGAGATGGTCGGTCAAGTGCTTTAATGCACGATGACGGTACCAAATAATGTGTAAGGCTAGTGTTTACGATCGGTGGGTCGTAAACACGTGTCGGATTGTGACTTAGGAAATCGAGTCGAGAATTTTATGGGAGCAAAGAGAGAGCGGACGCTCGCGTAAGTTCTAAAATGGTGGCATTTGAGGGGTATTTATAGGAAAATGAGTGGTTGTGTAAGTTTTGAGTGACGTGGCCACCTGGGCTGCTCAAAAAGGCGCGAGGCACGTCGCACGTCTTCGAGGTGTCTTGTCGCTTTCACACAAATGCCTTCATGATTTGTTCTATCCTAGGATTTGTATGCACATGTTTGGTACTTGACCATTCATGGTCCCGGGAAATCTTAACATGGAAGCATTTGAATGGTTTGTTTTTTGTGATTGACTCGGTTGACTCGTTGTTGGAGTCGGGATTTGAAATTTTAGTCGGTTTTTGGTCCGGTGTCGGTTTTGACTCTAGTTAGTGTCATTGCGACCCCGTCGTCATGCATTAAACAATCCAGGTACTTTTGAAGAGTTTTGAAATGTTTTATTTTCGAAATCGTTTTAAGCTTTTCGACGTAAAGTTTTACACGAACTGTCGATCAAACGCTGCGATTCCAAAGCATGTTGTAGTCCGATAATCATCGGCTGTTTGTTGGAGTCTCAAATGGAATCTTTGTTATTTACACTATTATGCAATTAAAACAAGCGTTTTGCCCTTAAGTACCACGATTAAGTTTATGGTGAGACCATACAAATCAAAGTAATTATATTCAAACTAGAAATAAATGTCATATTTACAAGACTCAAGCTGGTGACCCCAATTATTTCTTAATTCTCGATTGAAAAGCGCATTTAGAAACTAGTTTCAACTAGTCTCCCAAACCATTTGATTGAGAATCTTTTGGTGTGTTTGCGAATCTTGCATTAAAAACAAGTTAATTCATGACTTTTTCTGGAAAAAGATTATGAATAGAGCAAAATATTCTCCCAATTTACACTTTGAAGTGTATGGTCGAATACAATTTCAATCAGAAAAGTTTATTACTTCTTCATCTCTTTTACCAACGAACTAGGTAGATACTAGGTATCCACTTAATGAGGTAAGAAGAGAAATTCTTTGAATAAGTTCAATGAATGTTTAAAAAGTATCAAAACCTACATATTATAAAACCAAGTATTAGTACTTTGTTAAAATGGGGAACAATAAAGTGATGACTTTTATCTGCACCATATAGAGTGTGATATGGTATCACAAGATCACTTTCATAATCACACTCTATCAAGATGAGGTGTATTAGAAAGTTACAAAGAATCCTATACGACATGATTGAATCTTTACTATAAAGTTGGAGATAGTTTCTGTTGCAAATTTGTCTAGCATTTTTAATTTTTCCACTAAATCGAAATATATTTAAAGCAATTAAGTACAATTCATATGAGATATAGTTAGGCCAGGCACCTAAGTTGTAGCTTGTTTCGATAGTAAACATATGCTCTCTCATATTACATGATCACGAGAACAAAGGGTTTGTGGCATGTGATGTTGTTTGTTAAAGAAATGAGTAGTATTTCTTAAAGACAGAGTGGGAGAAAATGTTCAAGAGCCACAAACTGAGAATAAGACGTAGGAAGATGTTCCTTCTTGGTCAAAATCAGTAATTATTTATTCAAAATCTAAAGTGGACAGGAGTCATATTATTTTTGAAAGTAACAAACTTGTAACTTATTAAGATTCTTTATATAGTTTCAACTATGCAAAAGTCCCAAATGAGCATAAACATGAAAATGTTTATTTAGCTTGGTTGGTTGGTGGCAAAGGGTTTTACACGCAACAACAACGCCTCATTGAATTCGGATATAATTTGATAGTTGGATTTTAAAATCATCTTGCATGAGTTTTTTTTATAAATCGCAACTATCCTAAGGTAGGATACGAACATAAGAAGAAATCTTAAGTAAAAGTCAAGGAGTTGAATGATATGTTTCAGTCATGTAATAAACTTTTTTCGATTGTCGAGTAGTTTTGTTTATACATAAAGTTTAGTGGGAGTAATGTGGGGTTACTAGTCTTATATGTAAGGGACATATTGATCATTATGAATGATGGAAGACTTAGGAGATGAATAATACATCTCTAAGGTATCCAGACCTATAAAAGTAGTTCTAAGAGGATATTAGCGCTAAATGAATATTCTTATATTGATAAGAGCCTAGACAAGTTCAAAGGTAATGAACATGTAGAAATTGAATCCACATGCTTCCGCTGCGGGATTAATTCATTACGCTAAGATGTATCACCATTCTTAAACTTCGTATACTTGGAGTATGACGAGAAGTTACAAATTGAATCCTTGAGAGAAGTCTCTATCTAGCCACAAAATTCATTAGTTAGTACTCAGGAAATACTAAAGATATAAAGCTAAGCATTTAGATATGAGATGGATTTATGTGCAAGGAGTTACACAAAAACCATATTCTAAACACATAAGGATGGTTAGAGAACCATCTTGTCT
>NW_027413359.1:0-78622 GCF_048544455.1 Silene latifolia | reverse complement strand
GAAATGTATAATACACGGTTTTCGGGATTACGGTGTCCCGGAACAAAATTCTCCATAAATCACATAGAAGGTTCCTCGGGTCAGATAAAGCGGCTACGCAATGTTTGAGCACCAACGGAAGACATTCGGGTGCCGTGTGCCTACAAACCCGGCATTCGCCGAAACTCGGATTATCGTGAAAATGTGTTAAAACTCGTTATTTGAGGCCGAAATCGAACACGTTGATTCCCGAAATCACACAGGTTGATTCTGAAATGAGCTCGGATGCGTGATTGAAACACGAGAGAAAAAGAATCGTGGTCGGTGCGACCCTCTGAGAACGGCCGAAATTGAAGTGTATAATACACTACGGTTTTAAAGATTACTTGGGTCCTGGGAACAAAATTCTCCGAAATCACATAGAAAGTTCATCAGGTCGAGATAAAGCGGCCACGCAAAGTTTGAGCACCAACGGAAGACATTTGGGTGCCGTGTGCCAAACTAGTATTCACAAACTCGATTATCGTGAAAATGTGTTAAAGCTCGTTATTTGAGGCTGAAATCGAATAGGTTGATTCCTGAAATGAGCTCAGACGCGTGATTGAAAAACAGGGAGAAAAAGAAACAGGGTCCGGTACGACCTTCCGAACGGCTGAAATTAAAGTGTATAATACACGATTTTTCGGGATTCCGAGGTCCCGGAACAAAATTTTCCGGAAATCACATAGAAAGTTTCTCGGGTCAGATAAAGCGGCCACGCAATATTTGAGCACCAACGGAAAACATTCGGGGGTGCAGGTGTGCCACAAACCAGCATTCGCGGAAATTCGGATTATCGTGAAAAATGTGTTAAAACTCGTTATTTGAGGTTTAAACCGAACAAAGTTGATTCAAAATGAGCTCGGACGCTTGATTGAAAAACAGGGAGAAAAAGAATTAGGGTCTGATACGACCTTCCGAACGGCAGAAATTGATGTGTATAATACGGTTTTTCGGGATTCCGGGGCCCCGGAAATAAATTCCCCGGAAATCACATAGAAAGTTCCTCGGGTCAGATAAAGCGGCCACGCAAAGTTTGAGCACCAACGGAAGACATTCGGGGGTGCCGGTATGCCACAAACCAAAAGATTCGCCGAAACCCGATTATAGTGAAAAATGTGTTAAAGCTCGTTATTTGAGGTCAAATCGAACAGTTTATTCCGAAATGAGCTCGGACGCGTAATTGAAAAACAGGAGAAAAAGAATCGGTCCTAGTGCGACCTTCTAAACGGCTGAAATTGAAATGTATAATACACGGTTTTTCGGGATTACGGTGTCCCAGAACAAGATTCTCCCGAAATCTCATAGAAAGTTCCTCGGGTCAGATAAAGCGGCCACGCAATGTTTGACCACCAACGGAAGACATTCGGGGTGCGGTGTGCCCTGAACCAAAGATTCGCGAAACTCGGATTATCGTGAAAAATGTGTTAAAGCTCGTTATTTGAGGTCAAATCGAACACGTTGATTCCCGAAATCACACAAAGTTGATTCTGAAATGAGCTCGGATCGTGATTGAAACACGAGAGAAAAAGAATCGGGGGGTACAACCTTTCGAACGGGCAAATTGAAGTGTATAATACACGGTTTTTCGGGATTCCGGTCCCTAACAAAATTCTCAAAATCACATAGAAAGTTCTCGGGTCAGATAAAGCGACCACGCAAAGTTTGAGCACCAACGGAAGACATTTTGGGGTGCTTAGGTGTGCCTAAAACCAAAGATTCGTTAAACTCGGATTATAGTGAAAAATGTGTTAAAGCTTGTTATTTGAGGTCGAAATCGATCAGTTGATTCTCAAATGATCTCGGACGCGTGATTGAAAAAAAGGAGAAAAAAAACAGTCGGTCCGACCTTCCGAACGGCCGATATCGAAGGTGTATAATACACGGTTTTGGGATTCCGGTCTCGGAATAAAATTCTCCGGAAATCACATAGAAAGTTCCTCGGGTCAAATAAAGCGGCCACGCAAAGTTTAAGCACCAACGGAAGACATTTGGGGGTGACGGTGTGCCCAAACCAAAGATTCGCCAAACTCGGATTATCGTGAAAAATGTGTTAAAGCTCGTTATTTGAGGTGAAATCGAACAGGTTAATTCACGAAATGAGCTCGGACGCGTGATTGAAAAACAGGGAGAAAAAGAAAGGGTCCGGTACGACCTTCCGAACGGCTGAAATTGAAGTGTATAATACACGGTTTTTCGGGATTCCAGGGTACCGGAACAAAATTTTCCGGAAATCACATAGAAAGTTTCTCGGGTCAGATAAAGCGGCCACGCAATATTTGAGCACCAACGAAAAACATTCGGGGGTGCAGGTGTGCCACAAACCAGCATTCGTGGAAATTCGGATTATCGTGAAAAATGTGTTAAAACTCGTTATTTGAGACTGAAATCGAACAGGTTGATTCCTGAAATGAGCTCGGACGCTTGATTGAAAAACAGGGAGAAAAAGAATAAGGGTCTGATACGACCTTCCGAATGGCAGAAATTGATGTGTATAATACGGTTTTTCGGGATTAAGGGGCCCCGGAAATAAATTCTCCGGAAATCACATAGAAAGTTCCTCGGATCAGATAAAGCGGCCACGCAAAGTTTGAGCACCAACGGAAGACATTCGAAGTGCCTAGGTGTAAACCAAAACCGATTCGCGAAACTCGGATTATAGTGAAAAATGTGTTAAAGCTCGTTATTTGAGGCTGAAATCGAACATACTGATTCCTGAAATGAGCTCGGACGCGTGATTGAAAAATAGGGAGAAAAAGAAATAGGGTCTGGTACGACCTTCCGAACGGCTGAAATTGAAGTGTAATACACGGTTTTTCGGGATTCCGGGGTCCCGGAACAAAATTCTCCGGAAATCACATAAAAAGTTCATCGGGTCAAATAAAGCGGCCACGCAAAGTTTGAGCACCAACGGAAGACATTTGGGGGTGCCGGTGTGCCACAAACCAGCATTCGCCGAAACTCGGATTATCGTGAAAAATGTGTTAAAGCTCGTTATTTGAGGCTGAAATCGAACAGGTTGATTCCTGAAATGAGCTCGGACGCGTGATTGAAAAACAGGGAGAAAAAGAAACAGGGTCTGGTACGACATTCCGAACGGCTGAAATTGAAGTGTATAATACACGGTTTTTCGGGATTTCGGGGTCCCGGAAAAAAATTCTCCGGAAATTACATAGAAAGTTCCTCGGGTCAGATAAAACGGCCACGCAAAGTTTGAGCACCAACGGAAGACATTTGGGGGTGCCGGTGTGCCACAAGCCAGCATTCGCCGAATCTCGGATTATCGTGAAAAATGTTTTAAAGCTCGTTATTTGAGGCTGAAATCGAACAGGTTAATTCCTGAAATGAGCTCGGACGCGTGATTGAAAAACAGGGAGAAAAATAAATAGGGTCCGATACGAGTTTCCGAACGGCTGAAATTGAAGTGTATAATACTCGGTTTTTCAAGATTCCAGGGTCTCGGAACAAAATTCTCCGGAAATCACATAGAAAGTTCTTCGGGTCAGATAAAGCGGCCACGCAAAGTTTGAGCACCAACGGAAGATATTTGGGGGTGCCGGTGTGCCACAAACCAGCATTCGCCGAAACTCGGATTATCGTGAAAAATGTGTTAAAGCTCGTTATTTGAGGCTGAAATCGAACAAGTTGATTCCTGAATTGAGCTCGGACGCGTGATTGAAAAACAATGAGTAAAAGAAACAGGGTCCGGTACGACCTTCCGAACTGCTGAAATTGAAGTGTATAATATACGGTTTTTCAGGATTCCGGGGTCCCGGAACAAAATTCTCCGAAAATCACATAGAAAGTTCCTCGGGTTAGATAAAGCGGCCACGCAAAGTTTGAGCACCAACGGAAGACATTTGGGAATGACGGTGTGCCACAAACCAGCATTCGCCGAAACTCGTATTATCGTGAAAAATGTGTTAAAGCTCGTTATTTGAGGCTGAAATCGAACAGGTTAATTCCTGAAATGAGCTCGGACGCGTGATTGAAAAACAGAGAGAAAAAGAAAGGGTCCGGTTCGACCTTCCGGACGGCTTAAATTGAAGTGTATAATACACGGTTTCTCGGGATTCCAGGGTCCCGGAACAAAATTCTCCGGAAATTACATAGAAAGTTCCTCGGGTCAGATAAAACGGCCACGCAAAGTTTGAGCACCAACGGAAGACATTTGGGGGTGCCGGTGTGCCACAAACCAACATTCGCCGAAACTCGGATTATCGTGAAAAATGTGTTAAACCTCGTTATTTGAGGCTGAAATCGAACAGGTTAATTTCTAAAATGAGCTCGTACGCGTGACTGAAAAACAAGGAGAAAAAAAAACAGGGTCCGGTACGACCTTCCGAACGGCTAAAGTTGAACTGTATAATACACGGTTTTTCGGGATTCCGGGGTCCCGGAACAAAATTCTCCGGAAATTACATAGAAAGTTCCTCGGGTTAGATAAAGCGGCCACGCAAAGTTTGAGCACCAACGGAAGACATTTGGGGGTGCCGGTGTGCCACGAACCAGCATTCGTCGAAACTCGGATTATCGTGAAAAATGTGTTAAAGCTTGTTATTTGAGGCTAAATCGAACACGTTAATTCCTGAAATGAGCTCGTACGCGTGATTTAAAAACCAGGAGAAAAAGAAACAGAGTCCGGTACGACCTTCCGAACGGCTGAAGTTGAAGTGTATAATACACGGTTTTTCGGGATTCCGGGGTCCCGGAACAAAATTCTCCGGAAATTACATAGAAAGTTCCTCGGGTCAGATAAAGCGGCCACGCAAAGTTTAAGCACCAACGGAAGACATTTGGGGGTGCCGGTGTGCCACAACCCATCATTCGCCGAAACTCGGATTATCGTGAAAAATGTGTTTAAACTCGTTATTTGAGGCTAAATCGAACACGTTAATTCCTGAAATGAGCTCGGACGCGTGATTGAAAAACAGGGAGATAAAGAAACAGGGTCCGGTACGACCTTCCGAACGGCTGAAATTGAAGTGTATAATACACGGTTTTTAGGGATTCCGGGGTCCCGGAACAAAATTCTCCGAAAATCACATAGAAAGTTACTCGAGTCAGATAAAGCGGCCTTGCAAAGTTTGAGCACCAACGGAAGACATTTGGGGGTGCCGGTGTGCCACAAACCAGCATTCGCCGAAACTCGGATTATCGTGAAAAATGTGTTAAAGCTCGTTATTTGAGGCTGAAATCGAACAGGTTAATTCCTGAAATGAGCTCGGACGCGTGATTGAAAAACAGAGAGAAAAAGAAAGGGTCCGGTACGACCTTCCGGACGGCTTAAATTGAAGTGTATAATACACGGTTTTTCGGGATTCCAGGGTCCCGGAACAAAATTCTCCGGAAATTACATAGAAAGTTCCTCGGGTCAGATAAAACGGCCACGCAAAGTTTGAGCACCAACGGAAGACATTTGGGGTGCTTGGTGTGCCTGAAAACCAACATTCGCCGAAACTCAGATTATCGTGAAAAATGTGTTAAAGCTCGTTATTTGAGGCTGAAATCGAACAGGTTAATTCCTAAAATGAGCTCGTACGCGTGACTGAAAAACAAGGAGAAAAAAAAACAGGGTCCGGTACGACCTTCCGAATGGCTAAAGTTGAACTGTATAATACACGGTTTTTCGGGATTCCGGGGTCCCGGAACAAAATTCTCCGGAAATTACATAGAAAGTTCCTCGGGTTAGATAAAGCGGCCACGCAAAGTTTGAGCACCAACGGAAGACATTTGGGGGTGCCGGTGTGCCACGAACCAGCATTCGTCGAAAGTCGGATTATCGTGAAAAATGTGTTAAAGCTCGTTATTTGAGGCTAAATCGAACACGTTAATTCCTGAAATGAGCTCGGACGCGTGATAGAAAAACAGGGAGAAAAAGAAATAGAGTCCGGTACGACCTTCCAAACGGCTGAAATTGAAGTGTATAATACACGGTTTTTCGGGATTCCGAGGTCCTGTAACAAAATTCTCCGAAAATTACATAGACAGTTCCTCGGGTCAGATCAAGCGACCATGCAAAGTTTGAGCACGAACGGAAGACATTTCGGGGTGCCGGTGTGCCACAAACCACGATTTGCCGGAACTCGGATTATCGTGAAAAATGTGTTAAAGCTTAGTATTTGAGGCTGAAATCGAACAGGTAAATTCCTTAAATGAGCTCGGACGCGTGATTAAAAAAGAGGGAGAAAAAGAAACAGAGTCCTGTACGACCTTCCGAACGGCTGAAATTGAAGTGTATAATACACGGTTTTTCGGGATTCCGGGGTCCCGGAACAAAATTCTCCGGAAATCACATAGAAAGTTCCTTGGGTCAGATAAAGCGGCCACGCAAAGTTTGAGCACCAACGGAAGACATTTGGGGGTGCCGGTGTACCACAAACCAGCATTCGCCGAAACTCGGATTATCGTGAAAAATGTGTTAAAGCTCGTTATTTGAGGCTGAAATCGAACAGGTTAATTCCTGAAATGAGCTCGGACGCGTGATTGAAAAACAGGGAGAAAAATAAATAGGGTTCCGATACGAGTTTCCGAACGGCTGAAATTGAAGTGTATAATACTCGGTTTTTCGGGATTCCAGGGTCCCGGAACAACATTCTCCAGAAATCACATAGAAAGTTCTTCGGGTCAGATAAAGCGGCCACGCAAAGTTTGAGCACCAACGGAAGATATTTGGGGGTGCCGGTGTGCCACAAACCATCATTCGCCGAAACTCGGATTATCGTGAAAAATGTGTTAAAGCTCGTTATTTGAGGCTGAAATCGAACGGGTTAACTCCTGAAATGAGCTCGGACGCGTGATTGAAAAACAGGGAGAAAAAGAAATAGGGTCCGATACGACCTTCCGAACGGCTGAAATTGAAGTGTATAATACACGGTTTTTCGGGATTCCGGGGTCCCGGAAAAAAATTCTCCGGAAATTACATAGAAAGTTCCTCGGGTCAGATAAAATGGCCACGCAAAGTTTGAGCACCAACGGAAGACATTTGGGGGTGCCGGTGTGCCACAAACCAGCATTTGCCGAAACTCGGATTATCGTGAAAAATGTGTTAAAGCTCGTTATTTGAGGCTGAACTCGAACAGGTTAATTCCTAAAATGAGCTCGGACGCGTGATTGACAAACAGGGAGAAAAAGAAACAGGGTCCGGTACGACCTTCCGAACGGCTGAAATTGAAGTGTATATATAATACACGGTTTTTCGGGATTCCAGGGTCCCGGAACAAAATTCTCCGGAAATTACATAGAAAGTCCCTCAGGTCAGATAAAACGGCCACGCAAAGTTTGAGCACCAACGGAAGACATTTGGGGGTGCCGGTGTGCCACAAACCAGCATTCGCCGAAACTCGGATTATCTTGAAAAATGTGTTAAAGCGCGTTATTTGAGGCTGAAATCGAACAGGTTGATTCCTAAAATGAGCTCGTACGCGTAATTGAAAAACAAGGAGAAAAAGAAACAGGGTCCGGTACGATCTTCCGAACGGCTGAAGTTGAACTGTATAATACACGGTTTTTAGGGATTTCGGGGTCCCGGTACAAAATTCTCCGGAAATTACATAGAAAGTTCCTCGGGTCAGATAAAGCGGCCACGCAAAGTTTGAGCACCAACGGAAGACATTTGGGGGTGCCGGTGTGCCACAAAACAGCATTCGTCGAAACTCGGATTATCGTAAAAAATGTGTTAAAGCTCGTTATTTGAGGCTAAATCGAACAGGTTAATTCCTGAAATGAGCTCGGACGCGTGATTGAAAAACAGGGAGAAAAAGAAATAGAGTCCGGTACGACCTTCCAAACGGCTAAAATTGAAGTGTATAATACACGGTTTTTCGGGATTCCGGGGTCCTGAAACAAAATTCTCCGAAAATTACATAGAAAGTTCCTCGGGTCAGATCAAGCGACCACGCAAAGTTTGAGCACAAACGGAAGACATTTAGGGGTGCCGGTGTGCCAAAAACCACGATTCGCCGAAACTCGGATTATCGTGAAAAATGTGTTAAAGCTCGTTATTTGAGGCTGAAATCGAACAGGTAAATTTCTTAAATGAGCTCGGACGCGTGATTGAAAGACAGGGAGAAAAAGAAACAGGGTCCTGTACGACCTTCCGAACGGCTGAAATTGAAATGTATAATACACGGTTTTTTGGATTAGGGTCCGAACAAAATTCTCCGAAAATCACATAGAAAGTTACTCGGGTCAGATAAAGCGGCCACGCAAAGTTTGAGCACCAACAGAAGACATTTGGGGGTGCCGGTGTGCCACAAAACAGCATTCGCCGAAATTCGGATTATCGTGAAAAATATGTTAAAGCTCGTTATTTGAGGCTGAAATCGAACAGGTTAATTCCTGAAATGAGCTCGGACACGTGATTGAAAAACAGGGAGAAAAATAAATAGGGTCCGATACGAGTTTCCGAACGGCTGAAATTGAAGTGTATAATACTCGGTTTTTCGGGATTCCAGGATCCCGGAACAAAATTCTTCGGAAATCACATAGAAAGTTCTTCGGGTCAGATAAAGCGGCCACTCAAAGTTTGAGCACCAACGGAAGATATTTGGGGGTGCCGGTGTGCCACAAACCATCATTCGCCGAAACTCGGATTATCGTGAAAAATGTGTTAAAGCTCGTTATTTGAGGCTAAAATCAAACGGGTTAATTCCTGAAATGAGCTTGGACGCGTAATTGAAAAACAAGGAGAAAAAGAAACAGGGTCCGGTACGACCTTCCGAACGGCTGAAATTGAAGTGTATAATACACGGCTTTTCGGGATTCCGGGGTCCCGGAAAAAAATTCTCCGGAAATTACATACAAAGTTCCTCGGGTCAGATAAAACGGCCACGCAAAGTTTGAGCACCAACGGAAGACATTTGGGGGTGCGGTGTGCCACAAACCAAAGATTCGCGAAACTCGGATTATCGTGAAAAATGTGTTAAAGCTTGTTATTTGAGGCTGAAATCGAACAGGTTAATTCCTAAAATGAGCTCGGACGCGTGATTGAAAAACAGGGAGAAAAAGGAACAGGGTCCGGTACGACCTTCCGAACGGCTGAAATTGAAGTGTATAATACACGGTTTTTCGAGATTCCAGGGTCCCGGAACAAAATTCTCCGGAAATTACATAGAAAGTTTCTCGGGTCAGATAAAATGGCCACGCAAAGTTTGAGCACCAACGGAAGACATTTTGGGGTGCCGGTGTGCCACAAACCAGCATTCGTCGAAACTCGGATTATTGTGAAAAATGTGTTAAAGCTCGTTATTTGAGGCTAAATCGAACAGGTTAATTCTGAAATAAGCTCGGACGCGTGATTGAAAAACAGGAGAAAAAGAAATAGAGTCCTGCACGACCTTCCAAACGGTTGAAATTGAAGTGTATAATACACGGTTTTTCGGGATTCCGGTCTGAAACAAAATTCTCCGAAAATTACATAGAAAGTTCCTCGGGTCAGATCAAGCGACCACGCAAAGTTTGAGCACAAACGGAAGACATTTAGGGGTGCCGGTGTGCCAAAAACCACGATTCGCCGAAACTCGGATTATCGTGAAAAATGTGTTAAAGCTCGTTATTTGAGGTCAAATCGAGCAGGTAAATTTCTTAAATGAGCTCGGACGCGTGATTGAAAGACAGGAGAAAAAGAAACAGGTCTGTTTACCTTCCGAACGGCCGAAATTGAAGTGTATAATACACGGTTTTTCGGGATTCCGGGTCCCGGAACAAAATTCTCTGAAAATCACATAGAAAGTTCCTCGGGTCGATAAAGCGGCCACGCAAAGTTTGAGCACCAACAGAAGACATTTGGGGGTGCTTGGTGCCACAAAACAAAGATTCGCCGAAATTCTGATTATCGTGAAAAATATGTTAAAGCTCGTTATTTGAGGCTGAAATCGAACAGGTTAATTCCTGAAATGAGCTCGGACACGTGATTGAAAAACAGGGAGAAAAATAAATAGGGTCCGATACGAGTTTCCGAACTAAGTTTGAAATTGAAGTGTATAATACTCGGTTTTCGGGATTCCGGATCCCGAACAAAATTCTTCGAAATCACATAGAAAGTTCTTGGTCGATATAAGCGGCCACTCAAAGTTTGAGCACCAACGGAAGATATTTGGGGGTGCCGGTGTGCCACAAACCATCATTCGCCGAAACTCGGATTATCGTGAAAAATGTGTTAAAGCTCGTTATTTGAGGCTAAAATCGAACGGGTTAATTCCTGAAATGAGCTTGGACGCGTAATTGAAAAACAAGGAGAAAAAGAAACAGGGTCCGGTACGACCTTCCGAACGGCTGAAATTGAAGTGTATAATACACGGCTTTTCGGGATTCCGGGGTCCCGGAAAAAAATTCTCCGGAAATTACATACAAAGTTCCTCGGGTCGATAAACGCCACGCAAAGTTTGAGCACCAACGGAAGACATTTGGGGGTGCCGGTGTGCCTACCAAAGCATTCGCCAAACTCGGATTATCGTGAAAAATGTGTTAAAGCTTGTTATTTGAGGCTGAAATCGAACAGGTTAATTCCTAAAATGAGCTCGGACGCGTGATTGAAAAAACGGGGAGAAAAGGAACAGGTCCGATGCGACCTTCCGAACGGCCGAAATTGAAGTGTATAATACACGGTTTTTCGAGATTCCAGGGTCCCGGAACAAAATTCTCCGGAAATTACATAGAAAGTTTCTCGGGTCAGATAAAATGGCCACGCAAAGTTTGAGCACCAACGGAAGACATTTGGGGTGCCGGTGTGCCACAAACCAGCATTCGCCGAAACTCGGATTATCGTGAAAAATTTGTTAAAGCTCGTTATTTGAGGCTGAAATCGAACAGGTTAATTCCTAAAATGAGCTCGTACGCGTGATTGAAAAACAAGGAGAAAAAGAAACAGGGTCCGTTACGACCTTCCGAACGGCTAAAGTTGAATTGTATAATACACGGTTTTTCGGGATTCCGGTGTTCCGGAACAAAATTCTCCGGAAATTACATAGAAAGTTACTCGGGTCAGATAAAGCGGCCACGCAAAGTTTGAGCACCAACGGAAGACATTTTGGGGTGCCGGTGTGCCACAAACCAGCATTCGTCGAAACTCGGATTATTGTGAAAAATGTGTTAAAGCTCGTTATTTGAGGCTAAATCGAACAGGTTAATTCCTGAAATAAGCTCGGACGCGTGATTGAAAAACAGGGAGAAAAAGAAATAGAGTCCGGTACGACCTTCCAAACGGCTGAAATTGAAGTGTATAATACACGGTTTTTCGGGATTCCGGGGTCCTGAAACAAAATTCTCCGAAAATAACATAGAAAGTTACTCGGGTCAGATCAAGCGACCACGCAAAGTTTGAGCACGAACGGAAGACATTTGGGGGTGCCGGTGTGCCACAAACCACGATTCGCCGAATCTCGGATTATCGTGAAAAATGTGTTAAAGCTTGTTATTTGAGGCTGAAATCGAACAGGATAATTCCTAAAATGAGCTCGGACGCGTGATTGAAAAACAGGGAGAAAAAGAAACAGGGCCCTGATTTACCTTCCGAACTACGAAATTGAAGTGTATAATACACGATTTTTCGGGATTCCGGGGTCCCGGAACAAAATTCTCCGCAAATTACATAGAAAGTTCCTCGGGTCAGATAAAATGGCCACGCAAAGTTTGAGCTCCAACGGAAGACATTTGGGGGTGCCGGTGTGCCACAAACCAGCATTCGCCGAAACTCGGATTATCGTAAAAAATGTGTTAAAGCTCGTTATTTGAGGCTGAAATCGAACATGTTAATTCCTAAAATGAGCTCGGACGCGTGATTGAAAAAATAGGGAGAAAATGAAACAGGGTCCGGTACGACCTTCCGAACGGCTGAAATTGAGGTGTATAATACACGGTTTTTCGGGATTCCATGGTCCCGGAATAAAATTCTCCGGAAATTACATAGAAAGTTCCCCGGGTCAGATAAAGCGGCCACGCAAAGTTTGAGCACCAACGGAAGACATTTGGAGGTGCCGGTGTGCCACAAACCAACATTCGCCGAAACTCGGATTATCGTGAAAAATGTGTTAAAGCTCGTTATTTGACGCTGAAATCGAACAGGTTAATTTCTGAAATGAGCTCGGACGCGTGATTGAAAAATAGGGAGAAAAATAAATAGGGTCCGATACGAGCTTCCGAACGGCTGAAATTGAAGTGTATAATACTCGGTTTTTCGGTATTCCAGGGTCCCGGAACAAAATACTCCGGAAATCACATAGAAAGTTACTCGGGTCAGATAAAGCGGTCACGCAAAGTTTGAGCACCAACGGAAGACATTTGGAGGTGCCTGATACCCGTCGTTGTGAGTACCAAAAATAAGATTTATAATTCCTATTAAAACTAACCTAGGCTAGTGGTAACAGGGTCGAACCACAGAGAGGCGGGGGAGTTATAGTTGCTTTTATTTCAGTCTATCGGTAACAATTGTGGGGGTTTTGATATGGAAAGAATCTAAGTCTAAATGCGAAAATAAAAGAGCAAATAACAAAAATAGATGTAAACTAATGATAAAAAGGAGCTAGGATGATCGGGTCACTACAGCTACGATGGCACACAAGTCTAGGTAAGTCTCGAAATACAGTCGTGGGTGATGGGGAAAACAAGTCCTCTCGGTCCATGTTAATTAGTAACTACCTCTCGGCCTATGCTACTAATCCCTAAGTCTCATTAATACTAACTCTCGTTCTTGACTAATGATTCTTAATGCAAACTAAATTACATTATCTTTCGATCTAGCAATCTAGCCGTCTTAAATCGTTAATCTAAGTCCTTCCCTATCTTTCGATCTACGGGTTGGTCAAAACTAAGCATCTAACAAGTCTCCGCTAGGTCTCATTGATAGATATTGCACTTAACGATTCAAACGAAGCAAATCAAACACGAAGTCAGTCGATCGACCAGCTACCCCAGTTGATCGACCAACCGACTCAGTCGATCGACCAGCTACTCCAGTCGATCGACCAAGCCCTAATGCGAGGTCGCCTATTCTAATGCCATCTACGCCATAGATCCCCTACATCCTAGCAAGGGTGATTTAGCTACACATACTAACAGCGATAACAACAATATAATTCGGAACTAAAGCATAAGAATACATAATTGAAATAATTAGACGAGTAATTAACATGAATCAATAATACGGCTTTGGGAATCCTCACTAGCAATTCTACACTACGAATTAAAGTAATAAACTGAAATAAAGAACAGAAAGATACCGATAGGAAGCAAGAATAGAGATCAAAACCGGATGCGAAAGTAACTTTATTGATTGATTATGTATTCTAATGCAAAATTTAATATCGAACCCTAAGTATTTCTCTAAAAACTGAATGTATAAAACTGGATACCTCCTTCTTCCTGTCAGGTTACATTATATAGAAATATAACGTAACATTATTCCTAAACCTAACACATCTTGGGCTTTGGGTTTCTCGTTCTATAAGTTTAATTCACGCATCAGCTCGTAAGTTGGTCGATCGACCACTTAGGCCAGTCGATCGACCAAAGGTGCTGTACAGAATAGCATTCTGACGATTCCTGCAGCGCGCACCGATCTTGAAACAGCTGCCATTTCTTCGTTACTTGGTCAAATCAGGCGTTCTACGCGGCGTTGGAAAGCTAAGAGGATAAGCTTTCACCTCCAATTGGAATAACTCGATTATCAGGTCTAGAACTCGAGATATAGCCATCTGAATCAGGCTGCAATGTCGAGAAGCACTTCTTTGCTTGTTAAACTCGTACGCACCCTTGCTTTTGCTATCTTTAGGCCTTGAAACGCGCACCAAGCTCATTCCTCGAGTCAATACTTCATGTCAAATGCAATGTCAAATACTTAGGGACGGATTCGGCTCAATTTCCGCTCAATTCTTCATATTTCTGCAATAATAGACAAAAACACGAAAGTAGAGGAAAATAGGGAAATAATGGCATATATTGCACATTTGAGCTCTGAAATGCGTGTAAAATGAGGTGTAAAACATCATATAAATGACACGCATCAGTGCCAGTGTGCCACAAACCAGCATTCGACGAAACTCAGATTATCGTGAAAAATTTGTTAAAACTTGTTATTTGAGGCTGAAATCGAACAGGTTAATTCCTGAAATGAGCTCGGACGCGTGATTGAAAAACAGGGAGAAAAAGAAACAGGGTCCGGTACGACCTTCCGAACGGCTGAAATTGAAGTGTATAATACACGGTTTTCGGGATTCCGGGAACCCGGAACAAAATTCTCCGGAAATCACATAGAAAGTTCCTCGGGTCAGATAAAGCGGCCACGCAAAGTTTGAGCACCAACGGAAGACAATTGGGTGTGCCGGTGTGCCAGAAACCAGCATTCGTCGAAACTCGGAAAATGTGTTAAAGCTCGTTATTTGAGGCTGAAATCAAACAGGTTAATTCCAGAAATGAGCTCGAACGCGTGATTCAAAAACAGGGAGAAAAAGAAATGGGGTCGAGTACGACCTTCCGAACGGCTGAAATTGAAGTGTATAATACACGGTTTTTCGGGATTCCGGGGTCCCGGAACAAAATTCTCCAGAAATCACATAGAAAGTTCCCCGGGTCAGATAAAGCGACAACGCAAAGTTTGAGCACCAACAGAGGACATTTGGAGGTGCCGGTGTGTCACAAACCAGCATTCGCCGAAACTCGGATTATCGTGAAAAATGTGTTAAAACTCGTTATTTTAGGCTGAAATCGAACGGGTTAATTCCTGAAATGAGCTCGGACGCGTGATTGAAAAACAGGGAGATAAAGAAACAAGGTCCGGTACGACCTTACGAACGGCAGAATTGAACTGTATAATACACGGTTTTTCGGGATTCCGGGGTCCCGGAGCAAAATTCTCCGGAAATCACATAGACATTTACTCGGGTCAGACAAAGCGGTCACGCAAAGTTTGAGCACCAACGGAAGACATTTGGGAGTGCCGGTGTGCCACAAACCAGCATTCGCCGAAACTCGGATTATCTTGAAAAATGTGTTAAAACTCGTTATTTGAGGCTAAAATCGAACGGGTTAATTCCTGAAATGAGCTCGGACGCGTGATTGAAAAACAGGGAGATAAAGAAACAGGGTCCGGTACGACCTTCCGAACGGCAGAATTGAAGTGTCTAATACACGGATTTTCGGGATTCCAGGGTCCCGGAGCAAAATTCTCCGGAAATCACATAGACAGTTACTCGGGTCAGACAAAGCGGTCACGCAAAGTTTGAGCACCAACGGAAGACATTTGGGAGTGCCGGTGTGCCACAAACCAGCATTCGACGAAACTCGTATTATCGTGAAAAATGTGTTAAAGCTCGTTATTTGAGGCTGAAATCGAACAGGTTAATTCCTGAAATGAGCTCGGACGCGTGATTGAAAAACAGAGAGAAAAAGAAAGGGTCCGGTTCGACCTTCCGGACGGCTTAAATTGAAGTGTATAATACACGGTTTCTCGGGATTCCAGGGTCCCGGAACAAAATTCTCCGGAAATTACATAGAAAGTTCCTCGGGTCAGATAAAACGGCCACGCAAAGTTTGAGCACCAACGGAAGACATTCGGGAGTGCCGGTGTACCAGAAATCAGCATTCGTCGAAACTTGGATTATCGTGAAAAATGTGTTAAAACTCGTTATTTGAGGCTGAAATTGAACATGTTAATTACTGAAATGAGCTCGAACGCGTTATTCAAAAACAGGGAGAAAAAGAAACAGGGTCCGGTACGACCTTCCGAACAGCTGAAATTGAAGTGTATAATACACGGTTTTTCGGATTCCGGGGTCCCTGAATAAAATTCTCCGAAATTACATAGAAAGTTCCTCCGGTCAGATAAAACGGCCACGCAAAGTTTGAGCACCAACGGAAGACATTTGGGGGTGCCGGTGTGCCTAAACCAAAGATTCGCCGAAACTCGGATTATCGTGAAAAATGTGTTAAAGCTCGTTATTTGAGGCTGAAATCGAACAGGTTAATTCCTAAAATGAGCTCGTACGCGTGATTGAAAAACAAGGAGAAAAAGAAACAGGGTCCGGTACGACCTTCCGAACGGCTGAAGTTGAACTGTATAATACACGGTTTTTCGGGATTCCGGGGTCCCGGAACAAAATCTCCGGAAATTACATAGAAAGTTCCTCGGGTCAGATAAAGCGGCCACGCAACGTTGGAGCACCAACGGAAGACATTTGGGGGTGCCGGTGTGCCACAAACCAGCATTCGTTAAAACTCGGATTATCGTGAAAAATGTGTTAAAGCTCGTTATTTGAGGCTAAATCGAACAGGTTAATTTCTGAAATGAGCTCGGACGCGTGATTGAAAAACAGGGAGAAAAAGAAATAGAGTCCAGTACGACCTTCCAAACGGCTGAAATTGAAGTGTATAATACACGGTTTTTCGGGATTCCGGGGTCCTGAAAGAAAATTCTCCAAAAATTACATAGAAAGTTCCTCAGGTCAGATCAAGCGACCACGCAAAGTTTGAGCACGAACGGAAGACATTTGGGGGTGCCAGTTTGCCACAAACCACGATTCGCCGAAACTCGGATTATCGTGAAAAATGTGTTAAAGCTCGTTATTTGAGGCTGAAATCGAACATGTTAATTCCTGAAATGAGCTCGGACACGTGATTGAAAAACAGGGAGAAAAATAAATAGGATCCGATACGAGTTTCCGAACGGCTGAAATTGAAGTGTATAATACTCGGTTTTTCAGGATTCCAGGGTCCCGGAACAAAATTCTCCGGAAATCACATAAAAGTTCTTCGGGTCAGATAAAGCGGCTACGCAAAGTTTGAGCACCAACGGAAGATATTTGGGGGTGCCGGTGTGCCACAAACCATCATTCGCCGAAACTCGGATTATCATGAAAAATGTGTTAAAGCTCGTTATTTGAGGATGAAATCGAACGGGTTAATTCCTGAAATGAGCTCGGACGCGTGATTGAAAAACAGGGAGAAAAAGAAACAGGGTCCGGTACAACCTTCCGAACGACTGAAATTGAAGTGTATATACACGGTTTTTCGGGATTCCGGGGTCCCGGAAAAAAATTCTCCGGAAATTACATAGAAAGTTCCTTGGGTCAGATAAAACGGCCACGCAAAGTTTGAGCACCAACGAAAGACATTTGGGGGTGCCGGTGTGCCACAAACCAACATTCGTCGAAACTCGGATTATCGTGAAAAATGTGTTAAAGCTCGTTATTTGAGGCTGAAATCGAACAGGTTGATTCCTGAAATGAGCTCGGACGCGTGATTGAAAAACAGGAATAAAAAGAAATAGGGTCCGGTACGACCTTCCGAACAGTTGAAATTGAAGTGTTAATACACGGTTTTTCGGGATTCGGGGGTCCCGGAACAAAATTAACCGAAAATCACATAGAAAGTTCCTCGTGTCAGATAAAGCGGCCACGCAAAGTTTGAGCACCAACGGAAGACATTTCGAGGTGCCGGTGTGCCACAAACCCGCATTCGCCGAAACTCGGATTATCGTGAAAAATGTGTTAAAGCTCGTTATTTGAGGCTGAAATCGAACAGGTTAATTTCTGAAATGAGCTCGGACGCGTGATTGAAAAATAGGGAGAAAAATAAATAGGGTCCGATACGAGCTTCCGAACGGCTCAAATTGAAGTGTATAATACACGGTTTTTCGGGATTCCGGGGACTCGGAACAAAATTCTCCGGAAATCACATAAAAAGATCCTCGGGTCAGATAAAGCGGCCACGCAAAGTTTGAGCACCAACGGAAGACATTTGGGTGTGCCGGTGTGCCAGAAACTAGCATTCGCCGAAACTCGGATTATCGTGAAAAATGTGTTAAGCTCGTTATTTGAGGCTGAAAACGAACAGGTTAATTACTGAAATGAGCTCGAACGCGTGATTGAAAAACAGGGAGAAAAAGAAACAGGGTCCGGTACGACCTTCCGAACGGCTGAAATTGAAGTGTATAATACACGGTTTTTCGGGATTCCGGGGTCCTGAAACAAAATTCTCCGGAAAATAAATAGAAAGTTCCTCGGGTCAGATTAAGCGGCCACGCAAAGTTTGAGCACCAACGGAAGACATTTGGGGGTGCTTGGTGTGCCTGACAAACCAAAGATTCGCGAAACTCGGATTATCGTGAAAAGTGTGTTAAAGCTCGTTATTTGAGGCTTAAATCGAACAGGTTAATTCCTAAAATGAACTCGGACGCGTGATTGAAAAAACAGGGAGAAAAAGAAACAGGGTCCGGTACGACCTTCCGAACGGCTGAAATTGAAGTGTATAATACACGGTTTTTCGGGATTCCGTGGTCCCGGAACAAAATTCTCCAGAAATTACATAGAAAGTTCCTCGGGTCAGATAAAACGGCCACGCAAAGTTTGAGCACCAACGGAAGATATTTGGGGGTGCCGGTGTGCCACAAACAAGCATTTGCCGAAACTCGGATTATCGTGAAAAATGTGTTAAAGCTCGTTATTTGAAGCTGAAATCGAACAGGTTAATTCCTAAAATGAGCTCGGACGCGTGATTGAAAAACAGGGGGAAAAAGAAACCGGGTCCGGTACGACCTTCCGAACGGCTGAAATTGAAGTGTATAATACACGGTTTTGCGGGATTCCAGGGTCCCGGAATAAAATTCTCCGGAAATTACATAGAAAGTTCATCTGGTCAGATAAAACGGCCACGCAAAGTTTGAGCACCAACGGAAGACATTTGGGGGTGCTTGGTGTGCCTAAAACCAAAGATTCGCAAAACTCGGATTATCGTGAAAAATGTGTTAAAGCTCGTTATTTGAGGCTGAAATCGAACAGGTTAATTCCTAAAATGAGCTCGTACGCGTGATTGAAAAACAAGGAGAAAAAGAAACAGGGTCCGGTACGACCTTCCGAACGGCCGAAGTTGAACTGTATAATACACGGTTTTTCGGGATTCCGGGGTCCCGGAACAAAATCTCCGGAAATTACATAGAAAGTTCCTCGGGTCAGATAAAGCGGCCACGCAACGTTGGAGCACCAACGGAAGACATTTGGGGTGCTTAGGTGTGCCTGAAACCAAAGATTCGTTGAAACTCGGATTATCGTGAAAAATGTGTTAAAGCTCGTTATTTGAGGCTAAATCGAACAGGTTAATTTCTGAAATGAGCTCGGACGCGTGATTGAAAAACAGGGACAAAAAGAAATAGAGTCCAGTACGACCTTCCAAACGGCTGAAATTGAAGTGTATAATACACGGTTTTTCGGGATTCCGGGGTCCTGAAAGAAAATTCTCCGAAAATTACATAGAAAGTTCCTTCGGTCAGATCAAGCGACCACGCAAAGTTTGAGCACGAACGGAAGACATTTGGGGGTGCCGGTGTGCCAGAAAACCACGATTCGCCGAAACTCGGATTATCGTGAAAAATGTGTTAAAGCTCGTTATTTGAGGCTGAAATCGAACATGTTAATTCCTGAAATGAGCTCGGACACGTGATTGAAAAACAGGGAGAAAAATAAATAGGATCCGATACGAGTTTCCGAACGGCTGAAATTGAAGTGTATAATACTCGGTTTTTCAGGATTCCAGGGTCCCGGAACAAAATTCTCCGGAAATCACATAGAAAGTTCTTCGGGTCAGATAAAGCGGCTACGCAAAGTTTGGGCACCAACGGAAGATATTTGGGGGTGCCGGTGTGTCACAAACCATCATTCGCCGAAACTCGGATTATCATGAAAAATGTGTTAAAGCTCGTTATTTGAGGATGAAATCGAACGGGTTAATTCCTGAAAT
This sequence comes from Silene latifolia, assembly GCF_048544455.1. NCBI lineage: Eukaryota > Viridiplantae > Streptophyta > Magnoliopsida > Caryophyllales > Caryophyllaceae > Silene > Silene latifolia. The sequence continues at coordinate 58,879 of NW_027413359.1, read as the reverse complement.
GAGCTCGGACGCGTGATTGAAAAACAGGGAGAAAAAGAAACACGGTCCGGTACAACCTTCCGAACGACTGAAATTGAAGTGTATATACACGGTTTTTCGGGATTCCGGGGTCCCGGAAAAAAATTCTCCGGAAATTACATAGAAAGTTCCTTGGGTCAGATAAAACGGCCACGCAAAGTTTGAGCACCAACGGAAGACATTTGGGGGTGCTTGGTGTGCCAAAACCAAAGATTCGCCGAAACTCGGATTATCGTGAAAAATATGTTAAAGCTCGTGATTTGAGGCTGAAATCGAACAGGTTAATTCCTAAAATGAGCTCGGACGCGTGATTGAAAAAACAGGGAGAAAAATAAATAGGATCCGATACGAGTTTCCGAACGGCTGAAATTGAAGTGTATAATACTCGGTTTTTCAGGATTCCAGGGTCCCGGAACAAAATTCTCCGGAAATCACATAGAAAGTTCCTTGGGTCAGATAAAACGGCCACGCAAAGTTTGAGCACCAACGGAAGACATTTGGGGGTGCCGGTGTGCCATAAACCAGCATTCGCCGAAACTCGGATTATCGTGAAAAATATGTTAAAGCTCGTGATTTGAGGCTGAAATCGAACAGGTTAATTCCTAAAATGAGCTCAGACGCGTGATTGAAAAAACAGGGAGAAAAAGAAACAGGGTCTGGTACGATCTTCCGAACGGCTGAAATTGAAGTGTATAATACACGGTTTTTCGGGATTCCGTGGTCCCGGAAAAAAATTCTCCAGAAATTACATAGAAAGTTCCTCGGGTCAGATAAAGCGGCCACGCAAAGTTTGAGCACCAACGAAAGACATTTGGGGGTGCCGGTGTGCCACAAACCAACATTCGTCGAAACTCGGATTATCGTGAAAAATGTGTTAAAGCTCGTTATTTGAGGCTGAAATCGAACAGGTTGATTCCTGAAATGAGCTCAGACGCGTGATTGAAAAACAGGAATAAAAAGAAATAGGGTCCGCTACGACCTTCCGAACAGTTGAAATTGAAGTGTTAATACACGGTTTTTCGGGATTCGGGGTCCCTAACAAAATTCACCGAAAATCACATAGAAAGTTCCTCGTGTCAGATAAAGCGGCCACGCAAAGTTTGAGCACCAACGGAAGACATTTCGAGGTGCGGTGTGCCTGAACCCGCATTCGCCGAAACTCGGATTATCGTGAAAAATGTGTTAAAGCTCGTTATTTGAGGCTGAAATCGAACAGGTTAATTTCTGAAATGACCTCAGACGCGTGATTGAAAAACAGGAATAAAAAGAAATAGGGTCCGGTACGACCTTCCGAACGGTTGAAATTGAAGTGTTAATACACGGTTTTTCGGGATTCGGGGGTCCCGGAACAAAATTCACCGAAAATCACATAGAAAGTTCCTCGTGTCAGATAAAGCGGCCACGCAAAGTTTGAGCACCAACGGAAGACATTTGGGGTGCTGGTGTGCCTGAAACCAAAGATTCGCCGAAACTCGGATTATCGTGAAAAATGTGTTAAAGCTCGTTATTTGAGGCTGAAAACGAACAGGTTAATTACTGAAATGAGCTCGAACGCGTGATTGAAAAACAGGGAGAAAAAGAAACAGGGTCCGGTACGACATTCTGAACGGCTGAAGTTGAACTGTATAATACACGGTTTTTCGGGATTCCGGGGTCCCGAAACAAAATTCTCCGGAAATTAAATAGAAAGTTCCTCGGGTCAGATTAAGCGGCCACGCAAAGTTTGAGCACCAACGGAAGACATTTGGGGGTGTCGGTGTGCCACAAACCAGCATTCGCCGAAACTCGGATTATCGTGAAAAATGTGTTAAAGCTCGTTATTTGAGGCTTAAATCGAACAGGTTAATTCCTAAAATGAACTCGGACGCGTGATTGAAAAAACAGGGAGAAAAAGAAACAGGGTCCTGATTTACCTTCCGAACGGCTGAAATTGAAGTGTATAATACACGGTTTTTCGGGATTCCGTGGTCCTGGAACAAAATTCTCCAGAAATTACATAGAAAGTTCCTCGGGTCAGATAAAGCGGCCACGCAAAGTTTGAGCACCAACGGAAGACATTTGGGGGTGACGGTGTGCCACAAACCAACATTCGTCGAAACTCGGATTATCGTGAAAAATGTTTTAAAGCTCGTTATTTGAGGCTGAAATTGAACAGGTTAATTACTAAAATGAGCTCGAACGCGTGATTAAAAAACAGGGAGAAAAAGAAAAAGGGTCCGGTACGACCTTCCGAACGGCTAAAATTGAAGTGTTTAATACACGGTATTTCGGGATTCGGGGGTCCCGGAACAAATTTCTCCGAAAATCACATAGAAAGTTCCTCGTGTCAGATAAAGCGGCGACGCAAAATTTGAGCACCAACGGAAGAAATTTGGAGGTGCCGGTGTGCCACAAACCAGCATTCGCCGAAACTCGGATTATCGTGAAAAATTTGTTAAAGCTCGTTATTCGAGGCTGAAATCGAACAGGTTAATTCCTGAAATGAGCTCAAACGCGTGATTGAAAAACAGGGAGAAAAAACAGTCCGGTCACGACCTTCCGCACGGGCTGAAATTGAAGTGTACACACGGTTTTTCGGGATTCCGGGGTCCCGGAACAAAATTCTCCGGAAATCACATAGAAAGTTCCTCGTGTTAGATAAAGCGGCCACGCAAAGTTTGAGCTTTAACGGAAGACATTTGGGGGTGCCGGTGTGCCACAAACCAGCATTCTCCGAAACTCGGATTATCGTGAAAAATGTGTTAAAGCTCGTTATTTGAGGCTGAAATCGAACGGATTAGTTCCTGAAATGAACTCGGACGCGTGATTGAAAAACAGGGAGAAAAAGAAACAGGTCCCAGTTGACCTTCCGAACGATCAAAATTGAAGTGTATAATACACGGTTTTCGGGATTCCGGGGACTCGGAACAAAATTCTCCGGAAATCACATATAAAGTTATTCGGGTCAGATAAAGCGGCCACGCAAAATTTGAGCACCAACGGAAGACATTTGGGGTGCCCACATGCCCTGAAAATCGGCATTCGACGAAACTCGGATTATCGTGAAAAATTTGTTAAAACTTGTTATTTGAGGCTGAAATCGAACAGGTTAATTCTGAAATGAGCTCGGACGCGTGATTGAAAAACAGGAGAAAAAAACGAGTGTCCGGTACGACCTTCCGAACGATCGAAATTGAAGTGTATAATACACGGTTTTTCGGATACCGGGTCCCGGAACAAAATTCTCTAGAAATCACATAGAATGTTCCCCGGGTCAGATAAAACGGCCACGCAAAGTTTGAGCACCAACGGAAGACATTCGGGAGTGCCGGTGTACCAGAAATCAGCATTCGTCGAAACTTGGATTATCGTGAAAAATGTTTTAAAGCTCGTTATTTGAGGCTGAAATTGAACAGGTTAATTACTGAAATGAGCTCGAACGCGTGATTAAAAAACAGGGAGAAAAAGAAACAGGGTCCGGTACGACCTTCCGAACGGCTTAAATTAAAGTGTATAATACACGGTTATTCGGGATTCCGGAGTCCCGGAACAAATTTCTCCGGAAAACAATAGAAAGTTCCTCGGGTCAGATAAAGCCGCCACGCAAAGTTTGAGCACAACCGGAAGATATTTGAGGGTGCCGGTGTGCCACAAACCAACATTCGCCGAAACTCGGATTATCGTGAAAAATGTGTTAAAGCTCGTTATTTGAGGCTGAAATCGAACAGGTTAATTTCTGAAATGAGCTCGAACGCGTGATTGAAAAACAGGGAGAAAAAGAAACAGGGTCCGGTACGACCTTCTGAACGGCTGAAATTTAAGTGTATAAATACACGGTTTTTCGGGATTCCGGGGTCCTGGAACAAAATTCTCCGGAAAGCACATAGAAAGTTCATCGGGTCAGATAAAGCGGCCACGCAAAGTTTGAGCAACCACGGAAGATATTTGGGGGTGCCGGTGTGCCACAAACCAACATTCGCCGAAACTCGGATTATCGTGAAAAATGTGTTAAAACTTGTTATTTGAGGCTGAAATCGAACAGGTTAATTCCCGAAATGAGCTCAAACGCGTGATTGAAAAACAGGGAGAAAAAGAAACAGGGTCCGGTACGACTTTCTGAACGGCTGAAATTGAAGTGTATAAATACACGGTTTTTCGGGATTCCGGGCTCCCGGAACAAAATTCTCCTGAAATCACATAGAAAGTTCCTCGTCTCAGATAAAGCGGCCACGCAAAGTTTGAGCAACCACGGAAGAAATTTGGGGGTGCCGGTGTGGCACAAACCAACATTCGCCGAAACTCGGATTATCGTGAAAAATGTGTTAAAACTCCTTATTCGAGGCTGAAATCGAACGGTTAATTCTGAAATGAGCTCAAACGCGTGATTGAAAAACAGGAGAAAAAGAAACAGGTCCGTCGACCTTCCGAACGGCTGAAATTGAAGTGTACACACGGTTTTTCGGGATTCCGGGGTCCCGGAACAAAATTCTCCGGAAATCACATAGAAAGTTCCTCGTGTTAGATAAAGCGGCCACGCAAAGTTTGAGCTTTAACGGAAGACATTTGGGGGTGCCGGTGTGCCACAAACCAGCATTCTCCGAAACTCGGATTATCGTGAAAAATGTGTTAAAGCTCGTTATTTGAGGCTGAAATCGAACGGGTTAGTTCCTGAAATGAACTCGGACGCGTGATTGAAAAACAGGGAGAAAAAGAAACAGGGTCCGGTACGACCTTCCGAACGACTGAAATTGAAGTGTATAATACACGGTTTTCGGGATTCCGGGGACTCGGAACAAAATTCTCCGGAAATCACATATAAAGTTATTCGGGTCAGATAAAGCGGCCACGCAAAATTTGAGCACCAACGGAAGACATTTGGGGGTGCCCCTGTGCCACAAATCAGCATTCGACGAAACTCGGATTATCGTGAAAAATTTGTTAAAACTTGTTATTTGAGGCTGAAATCGAACAGGTTAATTCCTGAAATGAGCTCGGACGCGTGATTGAAAAACAGGGAGAAAAAGAAACAGTGTCCGGTACGACCTTCCGAACGGCTGAAATTGAAGTGTATAATACACGGTTTTTCGGGATACCGGGGTCCCGGAACAAAATTCTCTAGAAATCACATAGAATGTTCCCCGGGTCAGATAAAACGGCCACGCAAAGTTTGAGCACCAACGGAAGACATTCGGGAGTGCCGGTGTACCAGAAATCAGCATTCGTCGAAACTTGGATTATCGTGAAAAATGTTTTAAAGCTCGTTATTTGAGGCTGAAATTGAACAGGTTAATTACTGAAATGAGCTCGAACGCGTGATTAAAAAACAGGGAGAAAAAGAAACAGGGTCCGGTACGACCTTCCGAACGGCTTAAATTAAAGTGTATAATACACGGTTATTCGGGATTCCGGAGTCCCGGAACAAATTTCTCCGGAAAACAATAGAAAGTTCCTCGGGTCGATAAAGCGCCACGCAAAGTTTGAGCACAACCTAAGATATTTGAGGGTGCCGGTGTGCCACAAACCAGCATTCGCGAAACTCGGATTATCGTGAAAAATGTGTTAAAGCTCGTTATTTGAGGCTGAAATCGAACAGTTAATTTAAAATGAGCTCGAACGCGTGATTGAAAAACGAGGAGAAAAAGAAACAGTCCCAGTGCGACCTTCCGAACATTTGAAATTTAAGTGTATAAATACACGGTTTTTCGGGATTCCGGGGTCCTGGAACAAAATTCTCCGGAAAGCACATAGAAAGTTCATCGGGTCAGATAAAGCGGCCACGCAAAGTTTGAGCAACCACGGAAGATATTTGGGGGTGCCGGTGTGCCACAAACCAACATTCGCCGAAACTCGGATTATCGTGAAAAATGTGTTAAAACTTGTTATTTGAGGCTGAAATCGAACAGGTTAATTCCCGAAATGAGCTCAAACGCGTGATTGAAAAACAGGGAGAAAAAGAAACAGGGTCCGGTACGACTTTCTGAACGGCTGAAATTGAAGTGTATAAATACACGGTTTTTCGGGATTCCGGGGTCCCGGAACAAAATTCTCCTGAAATCACATAGAAAGTTCCTCGTGTCAGATAAAGCGGCCACGCAAAGTTTGAGCAACCACGGAAGAAATTTGGGGGTGCCGGTGTGGCACAAACCAACATTCGCCGAAACTCGGATTATCGTGAAAAATGTGTTAAAACTCCTTATTCGAGGCTGAAATCGAACAGGTTAATTCCTGAAATGAGCTCAAACGCGTGATTGAAAAACAGGGAGAAAAAGAAACAGGGTCCGGTACGACCTTCCGAACGGCTGAAATTGAAGTGTACACACGGTTTTTCGGGATTCCGGGGTCCCGGAACAAAATTCTCCGGAAATCACATAGAAAGTTCCTCGTGTTAGATAAAGCGGCCACGCAAAGTTTGAGCTTTAACGGAAGACATTTGGGGGTGCCGGTGTGCCACAAACCAGCATTCTCCGAAACTCGGATTATCGTGAAAAATGTGTTAAAGCTCGTTATTTGAGGCTGAAATCGAACGGGTTAGTTCCTGAAATGAACTCGGACGCGTGATTGAAAAACAGGGAGAAAAAGAAACAGGGTCCGGTACGACCTTCCGAACGACTGAAATTGAAGTGTATAATACACGGTTTTCGGGATTCCGGGGACTCGGAACAAAATTCTCCGGAAATCACATAGAAAGATTCTCGGGTCAGATTAAGCGGCCACGCAAAGTTTGAGCACCAACGGAAGACATTTGGGTGTGCCGGTGTGCCAGAAACCAGCATTAGCCGAAACTCGGATTATCGTGAAAAATGTGTTAAAGCTCGAACAGGTTAATTACTGAAATGAGCTCGGACGCGTGATTGAAAAACAGGGAGAAAAAGAAACAGGGTCCGGTACGACCTTCCGAACGGCTGAAATTGAAGTTTATTATAATAATACACGGTTTTTCGGGATTCCGGGGTCCCGGAACAAAATTCTCCGGAAATCACATAAAAAGTTTCTCGTGTTAGATAAAGCGGCCACGCAAAGTTTGAGCACCAACGGAAGACATTTGGGGTGCTTGGTGTGAAAAACCAAATGATGGGGCATATTCTCGCACCGTGACCAAGTCAACACACTGAGCAAGGTCAAAGATATCCACAAAGAAGTCAACGACTTAGACAACCTAGCCGATCGTCCCATCGGCTGTCACTGGTCTCGGCCTGGCAACCGCCACCGGGACACATATCCGCGTACTCACATCCAAGACCCTCGCCGGCCCGCCATAGGTCCATCGGCCGAGATAGAAACATCTCTTTCACACCGATAGCCACTTGGCCACTTGGCCACTACGTGACAAAAGGTGAAAGCCTATAAATACTCCTCAACCTTCTTTGAGGAGAGGATCCCACAACTTAACCTAAATACACTATTCATCTGGTAATATCTCCCTTATCTCTCTATAATACATATCTAGCCAAGTAACACAGCTTAATCCTTTAAGTTTACTAACTTGAGCGTCGGAGTGAGTACGCTTGGCACAAAGCCAAGCCCTCAGTTCGTTCATTGTTGCAGGAGAGGCCGAAAGGGACGATAGAAGCAAGAAGGGTTCAACTCAAGACATTATTCTACTAGCCACGGGTGGTAACGATACTTGCTCCGAAATTACACCCGGAACAATTGGCGCCGTCTGTGGGGAAACGACACTAGAAGCTAGTCACATTCATTCCCAAACAAAAAAAAACAAATCAACAAAAACCCACCCAAAAAGCTAAGAAAATGTCGAAACAACAAGACGCAACCGCGACCGACGAAACCGCGTTCTGCCAAGATGATGCTTTCAACAACTCTGGAGTCGTGCAGCCCTCCACCGGCGGAGTAATCCAACCAGAGTTCGGGATGCCAATAATACCCGACACGCCGCTGCCAGCCAACCAGGTCACCATCATGGGACAGGTGGTTGACGTAGCAAAACTGAAAATACTCCTGGACCTAATCGGTAATACGCCCGCTCACACTGTCACGCCGACAAGAGCGGCGGAAACTGTCCAGGAGACTAGGGCCCTAAACGTGACTCCGAGAAATTTGAACGAAGCACTAGGAGAAGCTGACCAAGCCAAGACGCCGGGGGGGCCCAAAGTGGGCGCGGTAGACCAAACTCCTTCCCGCACTCACGGGAGGACAGCGTCCCCGCCACACGAACGAGGCTCACCCCGAAGGAGCCAGAGGAGTCCGACTCAGCAGAGCTGGAGAAGAAGTCCGAGTCGAAGAAGGAGCCCCTCCCGCTACGGGGGGAGGAGCCAGGTTAGGGATGCGAGGAGCCGATCGCCGCGTGTCGTTCGACACGTGGTTAGGCAGCCCCTCAACGCCTACGTCCTAGAAGTCCCGGTGCCAACTAAGCTCAAGTTGCCACCTATTTCATACAAAGGAGATAGTGATCCATCCGACCACGCTGAGGCTTTCGAGTCTTACATGTCGGTATGGGAACAGCCTGATGAGGTCTGGTGTCGAGTTTTCCCAACAACTTTGCATGGGATGGCTCAGAGCTGGTATAAAGGACTTCCCGACGGCTCGGTGTACTATTACGCCGACCTGAAGAACGCCTTTCTAGCCCAGTACTCCTGCAACAAGAGAAGAGCTGTAGAGACATCTGACCTCCTGACTATCAGACAGGGGGGAGGCGAGTCTCTGCGGAGCTATGTAAAAAGATTCGACGGAAAGGTCCAGCAGATTCGGGAAATCAATCCCGAACTGGCAGCTTTCGCACTAATGAAGGGCCTCCCAAGGGGAGATTTAAAAAATGAGCTCATCAAGTGCGGAGGCCTGAGCATGGACGCCGCCAGGCAGTTGGCTGACCAAGCCATCAAGGTAGAAGACTATCACAAGACCTGGGTAGGCCCCAGCGAGGCCGAGCACTCAGGGAAAAAGAGCCGCCGGGAGGACAGCCCGGAGGAAAGGCGCCGTGGCAACAACGGGTCACGGTCCGACGAAAGACGCCGTGGGAACGATAGGTCACGGTCAGACAAGCCTGCCTGGAAACAAAGCTCGGCGGATGCCGGGGGAAACTCGGGAACGTACTACAAAAAACGGCACGAAGATCACACCCCCCTAGTCGTATCGGCCGCCGAGGTTTTCGCTTTGAGCAAGAACGAGGGCCAAAAATGGGAAAGACCCCCTAGGCCGAGGAGTGACGGTGACACGAGCCAGTACTGTGAGTACCACGGCCACACCGGACACCTAACCAACGATTGCCGACACCTGAAGGATGCCATTGAAGAACTGATCCGAAAGGGGAGCCTCGGCAAATATGTTGCCAGAGGCCAAAAACCAGATGCCGGCGGATCGAATAGCAAGTCCGCCTCTGAGCGGGTAGGAGTAATCAATGTCGTCATCAGGGACAACGAGAGCAGTGGGTCCGCTCATGAGCACAAACGGCCCCAGGATGAACCTTATCCGGCCATCAACTTTGTGCCCAACACAGCAACCCCCGCTCCCAGCATCCCAGACATGACCATCGGACAAGGGGACTACGATGGAGTCGCCACTTTTCATAGCGACCCACTTACAGTCCGCCTGGACATAACCAACCACTTGGTGAAGAGGTGCCTGATTGACACAGGCGCCTACACAAACGTCATGTACAGAGAGTGCTTTCTCAGCCTCGGGCTGAGGATCGAAGATTTGAGCCCCTGCACCAACCCGTTGTACAGCTTTTCTGGGGACGGCCTGGTACCCCTGGGGTCGGTCAGATTGCCGGTGAGGTTCGGCGAGGGGAGTGCAGCCAAGAGTGTTATGTCTGAATTCATAGTCATCGACGGCACGTCTGCCCACAACGTTCTCATAGGCCGGGTCACTTTGAGCGAAATCGACGCTGTGATATCCATCAGGGCCATGACACTGATATATGTCTCGGACCAGGGGGAGGCGCAGAAGCTCATCTCGAAGAACGAGGATCCCGATTTATGGGAGGTTTACGCTAATGGCCCCTCCGCGACGAATAGCTCGAAAGCCGATATCGTTATTATCAGCCCAAACGGAGACGTGTTTGAGCACGCCTTAAAACTTACCTCGTTGGCCTCAAACAATGAACCCAAATACGAGGCGGTAATAACCGGAGTTGAGCTAGCTAAAACCGCCGGAGCAGAGCGTATCATGGTGACGACAGACTCACTCTTTAGTGGCCAGCCGATCAAAGGAGAGTGCGCGACCCGGACTACGGGACGATAAGGTATCTAGTGAGGGTGAGAGCTGTCGCTGCAGAACTAAAATCCTTCCGGATACAGTACACCCCCAGATCCGGAAATGATCGGACCATCGGCATGGTCGAAGGAGCGGAGACCGAGGAGGTAGAGATTGACCCGGGCCGCACCGTAACCGTCGGTGTCAACCTGGAACCAAAATTCAGAGCCGACCTCCTGGATCTGCTGAGGAAGAATAAAGATGTTTTCGCGTACTCAGCGGCCGAGATGCCGCGTGAGCGGGAGGTGATTGTTCACAAGCTGAACGTACTCTCCACCGCTCGCCCAGTCAAGCAGAGAATGAGGAACTCCTCCGCCGAGAAGGACGACGCCATCAAGGCCGAAGTAGATAAGTTACTAGCGGCAGGTTTTATCATGCCTTGTACTTATCCTGAATGGTTAGCCAATGTTGTAATGGTGAAGAAGTCATCGGGGGCATGGAGAATGTGTGTAGATTTCACCAACCTCAATAAAGCATGCCCCAAAGATTGCTATCCCTTGCCTCGAATAGATAGTTTGATCGACGCCACGGCGGGCTACACCATGCTGAGCCTGCTGGACGCCTTCTCGGGGTATCACCAAGTGTTTATGGCCGAAGAAGACATGCCTAAATGCGCATTTATCACCGCCAACGGGACATACATGTACAAAATGATGCCGTTTGGTTTGAAGAACGCCGGAGCAACGTACACGAGGCTGGTGGACAAAGTGTTCCAAAACCAAAAAGGGCGAAACATTGAGGCTTACGTCGACGATGCTATTGTAAAAAGCAAGTCCGACAAATGAAAACATCCGCCGATTTACACGAGACATTTTGTTCACTAAGGAAATACAAGATGAAGCTCAACCCAATGAAATGCAACCGGTGTCCAGCGGGTAAATTCCTAGGTGTACTGCGTCGGTGCCGGGGCATAGATGCCAATCCGACAAAGTCCGAGCAATCCTAGACTGCCTGGAACCAAGGAATCGAAAAGAGGTTATGATGCTTGACCAAGGAGAATGACGGCTCTCGCTCGTTTCATCTCTCGGTCGGACAAAAACACCCCATTCTTCAAGGTCTTTGAAAGGAAATAAAGACTTCACCGGGAGGAGGAACAGAGCACGGCTTTCAAACAACTAAAAGCTCACCTTCGACTCTTCCAACTCTGTCCAGGCCGATCTTCGGGGAGACGCTATACCTATACATAGCGATTACCTCGGCCACACGGTCGCCGTCATCGTCGAGGAAGAAGACAAACAGCAACACCCAATCTACTTCGTCAGCCATACACTGCTGCCCGCCGAGAGAAATTACCCACTAATTGAAAAAGCAGCCTTCGCCGTTATCGTCGCCACAAGGAAGTTAAAACCCTACTTCGATGCACACCCCGTGACGGTCCTAACCGATCAGCCGTTGGAGAAAGCTTTGGAAAAATTCGAGCAATCCGGCAGAGCTCATCAAATGGGCGAGTGGAACTCTCTGGTTTCGGCATTCGGTACAAACCAAGGCCTTCGATAAAGGGCAAGCGCTTAGATTTCTGGCCGAATGCACGTATCGGGAAGAGCCAAACCGGGCATATGGGAGGTCTACACCGACGGCTCATCCACGACGAATAGCTCGGAGCCGCATCCTTATCATCAGCCCAAACGGGGACGAGTTTGAGTACGCCTTGAAATTCACCTTCTCGGCCTCGAACAATGAGTCCGAATACGAGGCGGTGATAACCGGAGTCGAGCTAGCTAGGGTGCTGAGCGAAACACATTGTGTTGAAAACTGACTCGCTATTGGTTACCAACCAAATCAGAGGGGAGTATGAGGCTCGGGACGACGGAATGGTAAGATACCTAGAGAGGGTAAAAGCCGACGTAGCCAAATTGAAATCCTTCCAAATCCAGTGCGTTCCCGGATCCGAGAACAACCGGCCGACGCTCTCTCCAAACCGCCAGCTCAACCATCAAGAATGTCACCAACCGTGCTTTGGTAGATATCGAGAATGCGAAAAGCATCACTGAGACCGTCGGCATGGTGGGTAACATAGAGACCGAGACAACGTGGATGACTCCGATAATGAGATACAAGCTCACAGGTGAATTGCCGGAGGGCCGCAATCCCGCGGCCAAAATAAAAAGGATCGCCGCCAGGTACCTAGTGTTCGAAGGGGAACTGTACAGAAGATCCGTAATAAGACCACTCTTGAAGTGTGTCGGTCCGGCCGACGCAGAACTGATACTGACAGAAATTCACGAAGGCATCTGTGGACACCACATGGGGGCAAGAACACTAGCCCACAAAGCTCTCCAAGCTGGCTACTTCTGGCCCACCATGCTTCAAGATTCCAGAACGAAGACCAAGAAGTGCACGAATCGTCGATGCACGCCCCGGTGATACACGCTCCCTCCGAGACCCGCAACCGGTGCTTAGCCCCTTCCTTTCCACGATGGGGATGGATATGCTAGGGCCATTTCCAACGGCCTACGGAGGAAGGAAGTTCTTGATCGTCGCCGTTGACTACTTCACCAAATGGGTTGAGACCGTGCGATGCAATGGGCCAAGACCACAGCGCGTCGAAAGGTAATCTGGGAAAACGTTATAACCCGCTTCGGATTGCCCCAAGTTATGGTATTTGACCACGGCCGAGAATTTTGGAGCGACCGATAATGAACTCGTTAGAGGAGCTTGGCATCAAGTTTGCGTATTCCTCCGTCCGCCACCCGCAGAGTAACGGGCAAAGGAGGCGACCAACAAAACCATCCTCAACGGTTTGAAGAAGACAGTTGAAGACCTTAAGGGAAGATGGGCCGATGAACTACCGGCGTCCGTGGTCCCTTCGAACCACGGAGAAGGAAGCAACGGGATACACCCCCTTCCACTTAGTCTACGGCTCCGGCGGTCCCGCCGATCGAAGCCACGGTGCCGACGTTCGAAACGACCACTTTTGACCCGATTGAAAACGAGGAGGGCCTAAGAGCTTCCCTAGACCTGGTCGAAGAAAGCCGAGACACGGCACGCCTCAACTTGGCCGTATATCGAACCGATGAAGAGAGCCTACAAACCAAGAGTCCACAAAAGGGACTTAAAAATAGGAGACCTAGTCCTAAGGAAGTCGGTGCCACCAACAAAGGAAATATTCATGGCAAACCGACGGCCAACCGTGGGGTCCCTACAAAGTAGTCGAAGAGATGAGGTCGGGTACATACCGGCTGACAGACATGGGAGGTGTGCCTTTGATGAGCCATTGGAACACCGATAACTCCGAGAAAATACTTTGTATAGCGGCGGAGGTGTCCAAACCCATTGTGGACACCCCAACGCACGATCATAACAAACAAATGAATCGCCCAAGTTCTCCATCAAAGTGTCTGTCCCCTCCACAATTTGCCACCAGAAGGAAACTCGAAGGGAAGAATCGCTATCGAAGCCGCAACCCCGATTACCTCGGTCAAAGCCGAGAGCGACGGGAACACGCCGGCGATACGCTAAAAGAGAAACGTATACTCGCCGCAATTGAGACGCCAATCTAGCGGTCAATATGCCTACACAGTTACGAACGCTATCGAAGCCGCAACCCCGATTACCTCGGTCAAAGCCGAGAGCGACGGGGAACACGCCGGCCGATACGCCAAAAAGAGAAACGTATACTCAGCGCAATTGAGACGCCAATCTAGCGGTCAATATGCCTACACAGTTACGAACGCTATCGAAGCCGCAACCCCGATTACCTCGGTCAAAGCCGAGAGCGACGGGGAACACGCCGGCCGATACGCTAAAAGAGAAACGTATGCTCAGCGCAATTGAGACGCCAATCTAGCGGTCAATATGCCTACACAGTTACGAACGCTAAAGACGTTGAACACAGTTGAGACATGCGCTCAAACGGCCTCGGTCATGCCGAGTGTAAAAACGAACGCACTCAATTAATAACGCGAAAAGACAAACGAGAGACTGTGATCGAAGCCCCGGCCAAGCCAAAGGCCGATAAGACAACTTTATTAAATATGATTGCAAGGAGAGTACAAACGACGGCCGTCCCCATGAGGGTAGCCTAAACTCTACCTACCAAAGCTTTACAAAAGCGAAGAAACAAAAAAGCAAAAGATTACAGACTTGGGATTTGAAGCGCGGAAGGATGGCGAGGAGAGAAGGCTCAATAATTGGCCCCCGAACAGCTAAAGCTATCCGAGACGCCGGGTGAGTCTGGTGACGACCGCCCGTCTCCCTATGCCTGTCGTTGCCCTCCATCAGTAGCAACAGCATCTTCGGTGGCCGGTTTTGGGGAAGGCTGAGCATCTTCAAGCAACTTCGGCCCCTCACCCTCCTTCACTTTCGCATCATCGGCCGCCTTGGCCTCAGCTATCTGAGCCGCCTTCGCTGCCTCTGCCTTCTCTGCCATCTCGTCCAGGAGTTGGTCAAATTTCTCCCACGGGAAGGAGCCGTCGGGGACGGCCCTTTTGATTGCCTCCCTGGTCGCCTCCTCGGCCCGGTCCCGGAACTGGACGCACATTTTAGGGAGGAGATCATCTTGAAGCATTTCAATGTCCTTCTCTTTTTGAGCAAGGATAGCTGCATGTCCCCGAGCACCTCCGCTTTATACGGAATCGATCCTCCCACTCGTCCCTCTTGGCAACCACAAATGTCGTAGGCACCTTTATACCTGTCCCGCTCCTCCAACATCTTGGCCGTGGCGCCATCAGCATCCTCAACTTTGGCCCTCTCGGCCCTCAGCAGCTTCTCAGCTTCCTCCGCACGCCTCTTGGCAACATGAAGATCCAGCTTAGCCTTCCCGCTTCCCCCTCGCAGAGAGAGATCAAGCTTGAGCTTGGCAATCGGCGGCCCGATCGGGCCATGGCCTTTTCTTGCTCCATGATGAGGGAGGCGGCTAGACGACTCCATCTCCCCAACCTCTTATATATTTTCTCGCCCTCCGCCACGAGCTCGGTGGGAGTAACCTTCAGGGCGAGGAGTCCACGACGACGTTTTGGTCACCCGCCTTCTCAATCGCCTTCTCGAGTCGCTTCCCTACTTGCCGTTCGGTGAGAACGGCAGCCGATGATGGATCTACAAAAATTTACACAGCATCCATGTCACCATGCATTGACACGTCGAAAGCCCGTCGTCGGGAATGTCCAAGGAGCCGGCTAAATCCGAACCACGAGTTAAATCCGTGCAGTTCGAATCCTCTTAGTTGGAGGGGTGGAAACGAGTTTTCTCCACGGCAACGGTGGAAGCGGACGGTGGGTCTTTCCTCTTCTTCTGGAGAAGGGACCTTAGCAACGGTCACCTCCCCTCGCAAATGTTGATCACCTCCACATGATCCTTTTCGACCACCGGGGTCGAAGAGGAGTTGCCATTGATACAACCGCCGACTTGACGCCCCTCTTTGATCTCTTCGGCACGCCACCGAGAACCCGTGCTTGAGCCGTCTCGGATCCAACGCCCTCGTCTTTGTCCATGAGTTCGTTAGGGGACGATCGGCGATCTTTCAACTCAGCCGTAGGGACGCCGCGGACAACCTTCCCGTCCTTGTCAAGCCCTAGCCTCTTCAAGTCCTTCTCGGACAGATCCCGCCCAAACCGATCTGCAAGAAATCAAACAAGAGTTACATAAAGGAAGTAAAACAAGGCTCTGAAAAAAGAACATAACAAGCAAAGGTGGGCCTCACACCGACCCTACTCACCCCAATTGAGGGCCGTATGAGGCCGACGCGCATAGCACTCGTCTTGAAGAATAATCCGAGTCGGGGCGACCATCCCTCCTCGGATCAAATAGTCGCTGCGTTGCCCGCTTCTCATCCGCATAAGGGGACAAAAGAAGCGTCCATCTTAACCTTGCTACCCCGGAGACGTATTTCTCATACTCTTCCGGGTCTCACACCGTAAGTAAACGGGGCTCGAAAAGACCGAGGCAATGGGTAGTCCTCCCAAGACTTGGACGTACACCCATCGCTCTTGCCGATCTTTGTAGGAAGTAAGCTTGTTTACGGAAACATATCCGGCTCCGTCTCGCACGCTGTACCACCCCACCTTTCGGGCGAATGACGGCCGAAGACTATGAAGTCGGCGGAATAAGTTGACCGTAGGGACCTCCCCTTTAAAGAGACAGAGCCACACAAAGCCGATTATCGTCCTCATGGCCAACGGATGCGGTTGGGCCACGCAAGATTCATAGCTTTGATGATGGCCATGACGTGTTCGTTCAAAGGAAACCGGAGCCCGTACTCAAAATGCCCGAGGTACACGCCGATATGACCCGGGGAGGACAAAGAGACCGCCCGACCCTCCCGGGAGAACAATTTTATACCCCTCACCAAGGAAGAAGTGATCTCCGAAAAGAGTTTCTCCGGAGCTGATTGCGAATTTATTTGTCCAGACACGGTCGAGGCCAGTCGTGCAGGCCTCACCATGATCCGGAATAGTCATCCTCCCACCATCAATGGGAGCCCCCTCACCAGGATCCGGAGTAGTAATCCTCCCACCATCACCGGAGCCCCTCATCATCATCCGCATCATCCTCATCCTCCAACTCCTCCGGAGGGGCGGATCGGCTACGGGAGAAGGAGACCTAGGGCCCCCAAACCTTAGCGGGATGGCCTCCGGTCCCTCCTCCTCATCAAGAAGCGACGGGGAACCCCGTGCGCAGAAATACGATCCGATCGAGAGGACATGATTCACAACAAATTACTTGCAAGAAAAATAAAAAGTTTGCTTGTTTACCTTAAAGAAAAACACTTGCCGGATCAAATACTCCGAAGATTAAGAAGACAAAGACAACCCTTGAACGTTTGGAGATGAGGATTTTGAAAAATTTTCGAAAATAAAATGGAGGCCAAAATCACGGAATAACCGCCCTATTTATAGAGAAAAGCCCATGAAGAAGGACCAATCAGGGCACAGCCCATGAAGCGTCAACCAATCAGCGAACGTACACGTGTCAAGCATGCAACCGCGGGATGTCAATCGTTGCAACGATCGAATGTCAATCAATGCAATATGACCAAGCGTCTTCAACACGCCCATTCACATCTCTTCGACTATTCATCTCCCTCAACAAATTCCTAGGTATCTAGTCTCCGCCGCCACCCGATCAACCAAGCTAGGAAGCACGCGGGGCAATCAAAATCAACCAAGCACTCGGCCCCTGGTCTCGGCCAGCGTCATGATCTTTTCCACATTGGATACCCTTTACGCATCCATGTGGAGGGGGGATATGGTGTATGATACGGCCTAACAAGAGCCACGCCGACGCACAAGAAGAAGCCGATACAGAAAATTTGTGAAAATTACTTGCGCAGAATATACGCTCAAAAGTACATCGGAGCCCATACCACGGCATAGACTACGCTGGGGGCAAATTGATGGGGCATATTCGCACCGCACCGACCAAAGTCAACACACTGAGCAAGGTCAAAGATATCCACAGCAAGTCAACGACTTAGACAGCCTAGCCGATGCGTCCCATCGGCCTGTCACCTGGGTCTCGGCCTGGCAACCTGCCAGCCGGGACACATATCCGCGTACTCACATCCAAGACCCTCGGCCGGCCTGCCATAGGTCCATCGGCCGAGGATAGAACAGTCTTTCCACCTGATAGCCACTTGGCCACTTGGCTACTACGTGACAAAAGGTGAAAGCCTATAAATACTCCTCAACCTTCTTTGAGGAGAGGATCCCACAACTTAACCTAAATACACTATTCATCTGGTAATATCTCCCTTATCTCTCTATAATACATATCTAGCCAAGTAACACAGCTTAATCCTTTAAGTTTACTAACTTGAGCGTCGGAGTGAGTACGTTGGCACAAAGCCAAGCCCTCAGTTCGTTCATTGTTGCAGGAGAGGCCGAAAGGGACGATAGAAGCAAGAAGGGTTCAACTCAAGACATTATTCTACTAGCCATGGGTGGTAACGATACTTGCTCCGAAATTACAATGAACGAAACTCGGATTATCGTGAATAATGTGTTAAAGCTCGTTATTTGAGGCTGAAATCGAACGGGTTAATTCCTGAAATAAGCTCAAACGCGTGATTGAAAAACAGGGAGAAAAAGAAACAGGGTCCGGTACGACCTTCCAAACGGCTGAAATTGAAGTGTATATAATACACGGTTTTTCGGGATTCCGGGGTCCCGGCGGGGTCCCGGAACAAAATTCTCCGGAAATCACATAGAAAGTTCCTCGTGTTAGATAAAGCGGCCACGCAAAGTTTGAGCCTTAATGGAAGACATTTGGGGGTGCCGGTGTGGCACAAACCAGCATTCGCCGAAACTCGGATTATCGTGAAAAATGTGTTAAAGCTCGTTATTTGAGGCTGAAATCGAACGGGTTAGTTCCTGAAATGAACTCGGACGCGTGATTGAAAAACAGGGAGAAAATGAAACAGGGACCGGTACGACCTTCCGAACGGCTGAAATTGAAGTGTATAAGACACGGTTTTTCGGGATTCCGGGGACTCGGAACAAAATTCTCCGGAAATCACATAAAAAGATCCTCGGGTCAGATAAAGCGGCCACGCAAAGTTTGAGCACCAACGGAAGACATTTGGATGTGCCGGTGTGCCAGAAACTAGCATTCGCCGAAACTCGGATTATCGTGAAAAATGTGTTAAAGCTCGTTATTTGAGGCTGAAAACGAACAGGTTAATTACTGAAATGAGCTCGAACGCGTGATTGAAAAACAGGGAGAAAAAGAAACAGGGTCCGGTACGACCTTTTGAACGGCTAAAATTGAAGTGTATAATACACGGTTTTTCGGGATTCCTGGGTCCCGGAACAAAATTCTCCGGAAATCACATAGAAAGTTCCTCGGGTCAGATAAAGCGGCCACGCAAAGTTTGAGCACCAACGGATGACATTTGGGGGTGCCGGTGTGCCACAAACGAGCATTCACCGAAACTCGGATTATCGTGAAAAATGTGTTAAAACTTGTTATTTGAGGCTGAAATCAAACAGGTTAATTCCTGAAATGAGCTTGGGCGCGTGATTGAAAAACAAGGAGAAAAAGAAACAGGGTCCGGTACGACCTTCCGAACGGCTGAAATTAAAGTGTATTATACACGGTTTTTCGGGATTCCGGGGTCCCGGAACAAAATTCTCCGGAAATCACATAGAAAGTTCATCGGGTCAGATAAAGCGGCCACGCAAAGTTTGAGCACCAACGGAAGACATTTGGGGGTGCCGGTGTGCCACAAACGAGCATTCGCTGAAACTCGGATTATCGTGAAAAATGTGTTAAAGCTCGTTATTTGAGGTTGAAATCTAACGGGTTAGTTCCTGAAATGAACTCGGACGTCTGATTGAAAAATAGGGAGAAAAAGAAACAGGGTCCGGTACGACCGTCCGAACGGCTGAAATTGAAATGTATAATACACGATTTTTCGGGATTCCGGGGTTCCGGAACAAAATTCTCCGGAAATCACATAGAAAGTTCCTCGTGTTAGATAAAGCGGCCACGCAAAGTTTGAGCACCAACGGAAGACATTTGGGGGGTGCCGGTGTGTACCTAAAACGAGCATTATTTGACAAACTCGGATTATCGTGAACAATGTGTTAAAGCTCGTTATTTGAGGCTGAAATCGAACGGGTTAATTCCTGAAATGAACACGGACGCGTGATTGAAAAACGGGGAGAAAAAGAAACCGGGTCCGGTACGACCTTCCGAACGGCTGAAATTGATTTTTTGGGATTCAGGGGTCCCGTAACAAAATTCTACGGACATCACAAAGAACGTTCCTCGGGTCAGATTAAGCGGCCACGCAAAGTTTGAGCACCAACGGAAGACATTTGGGTGTGCCGGTGTGCCAGAAACCAGCATTCGCCAAAACTCGGAAAATGTGTTAAAGCTCGTCATTTGAGGCTGAAATCGAACAGGTTAATTTCTGAAATGAGCTCGAACGCGTGATTGAAAAAAAATGCAGAGAAAAAAGAAACAGTGCAGTACGATCTTCGAGAACGGAAATTGAAGTTTATAATAATACACGGTTTTTCGGGATTAGGGGTCCCGAACAAAATTCTCCTGAAATCACATAGAAAGTTCCCTGGTCGATAAAGCGGCCACACAAAGTTTTAGCACCAATGGAAAACATTTGGGGTGCTTGGGTGTGCCTAAAACCAAAGATTCGCCGAAACTCGGATTATCGTGAATAATGTGTTAAAGCTCGTTATTTGAGGCTGAAATCGAACGGGTTAATTCCTGAAATTAACTCGGATGCGTGATTGAAAAACAGGGCGAAAAAGAAACAGGGTCCGGTACGACCTTCCGAACGGCTGAAATTGAAGTGTATTATACACGATTTTTCGGGATTTCGGGGTCCCGGAACAAAATTCAACGGAAATCACAAAGAAAGTTCCTCGGGTCAGATAAAGCAGCTACGCAAAGTTTGAGCACCAACGAAAGATATTTGGGGGTGCCGGTGTGCCACAAACCAGCATTCGCCGAAACTCGGATTATCGTGAAAAATGTGTTAAAACTTGTTATTTGAGGTGAAATCAAACAGGTTAATTTCGAAATGAGCTCGGACGCGTGATTGAAAAACCGGGAGAAAAAGAAACAGGGTCCGGTACGACCTTTCGAACGGCTGAAATTGAAGTGTATAATACACGGTTTTTCGGGATACCAGGGTCCCGGAACAAAATTCTCCGGAAATCACTTAGAAATTTCCTCGGGTCAGATAAAGCGGCCACGCAAAGTTTGAGCACCAACGGAAGACATTTGGGGGTGCCGGTGTGCCACATACCAACATTCGCCGAACTCGGATTATCGTGAAAAATGTGTTAAAGATCGTTATTTGAGGCTGAAATCGAAGAGGTTAATTCCTGAAATGAGCTCGAACGCGTGATTAAAAAACAGGGAGAAAAACAAACAAGGTCCGGTACGACCTTTCGAACGGCTGAAATTGAAGTATATAATACACGGTTTTTCGGGATTCCAGGGTCCTGGAACAAAATTCTCCGGAAATCACGTAGAAAGTTCATCGGGTCAGATAAAGAGGCCACGCAAAGTTTGAGCAACCACGGAAGACGTTTGGGGGTGCCGGTGTGCCACAAACCAACATTCGCCGAAACTCGGATTATCGTGAAAAATGTGTTAAAACTCGTTATTTGAAGCTGAAATCGAACAGGTTAATTCCTGAAATAAGCTCGGACGCGTGATTGAAAAACTAGGAGAAAAAGAAACGGGGTCCGCTACGACCTTCGAACGGCTGAAATTGAAGTGTATAATAAACGGTTTTTCGGGATTCTGGGGTCCCGGAACAAAATTCTCCGGAAATCACAAATAAAGTTCCTTGGGTCAGATAAAGTGGCCACGCAAAGTTTGAGCACCAACTGAAAACATTTGGGTGTGCCACAAACCAGCATTCGCCGAAACTCGGATTATCGTGAAAAATGTATTAAAACTCGTTATTAGAGGCTGAAATCGAACAGGTTAATTCCTGAAATGAGCTCGGACGCGTGATTGAAAAACAGGGAGAAAAAGAAACAGGGTCCGGTACGACCTTTCGAACGGCTAAAATTGAAGTGTATAATACACGGTTTTTCGAAATTCTGGGGTCCCGGAACAAAATTCTCCGGAAATCACATAGAAATTTCATGGGGTCAGATAAAGCGGCCACGCAAAGTTTGAGCACCAACGAAAGACATTTGGGTGTGCCGGTGTGCCAGAAACCAGTATTCGCCGAAACTCGGATTATCTTGAAAAATGTGTTAAAGCTTGTTATTTGAGGCTGAAATCGAACAGGTTAATTCTTGTAATTAGCTCGGGCGCGTGATTGAAAAACATGGAGAAAAAGAAACAGGGTCCGGTACGACCTTCCGAACGGCTGAAATTGAAGTGTGAGAGATTGTTCTAGCCTCACAGTTAGAACAACATTTTGTTCCAGCTAAAGAAGCAGAACAAATGATTCCTCTCCGACTTAATGAAGCTATGCTTCACTCTTGGAAAACAAGTGGTTACACCCACCTTCATTATGGAGCAGTACGTTTAGAACTAACTCTCCATGGAAGGAAATGTCTTCCTGTTGTGGCACGAATAGCCCTGTTATATCTTGACTTTTAGGGTTCCAACCTAGTGGAGGATGAGTTTTAGGTTGTTCAGTTCTATATAATACACGGTTTTCGGTATTTCAGGGTCTCGAGACAAAAACATCTGTAAATCATACAAACAGTTCCTCGGGTCAGCTAAAGCAACGACACAAATTTTATGAAAAAACGGAGGACATTTAGGTGTGCCGGTATGCGATAAACTAGTTTTGGACAAAATTCGAGTACTCCTTTAAAATAGATGATTATTTGTTATTTAGGGTTGAAATCGAATATGGTAACTTATGTAGCGACCCCAGACACCATGTTGAAAAACTGAGAGGAAAATAAACATTATGCGGTACGACCTCCCAAACGGCTCAAATTTAAATGTATAATACACTGTTTTTGGGATTTTAGTGTCCCGGGACAAAAACGTTTGTAAATCATACAGACAATTCCTCGGGTCAGCTAAAGCAGCGACACAAATTTTGAAATGAAATTGAGGACATTTGAGTGTGCCTCTATGCGTTAAACTAGTCTTGGACGAAAATCGGATACTCTTTTAAAATAGATGATAACTTGTTATTTAGGACGAAATCGAATATGGTAATTTATGAAGCGACCCTAGACACGTGGTGAAAAAAGTGGGAGGAAACTATACATGATCCGGTACGAGCCGTACGACCTCCCAAGCGGCTCAAATCGAAGTGTTTAATTTACGGTTTTCGGGTTTTCAAGGCCTCGGGACAAAAACGTCCCATACAGACAGTTCTTCGGGTCAACTAAAGCAGTGACACAAATTTTGAGAAAAAATAGAGGACATTTAAGTGTGACGGTATGCGATAAACTAGTCTTGAACGAAAATTGGGTACTTTTTAAAAATATATAATAATTTGTTATTTAGGGCTGAAATCGAATATGGTAACTTATGAAGCGACCCCAAACTAGTTATGGAAAAACTATAGACACGTGGTGGACAAATTGGGAGGAAAATAAACATGATCCGATACGACCTCCCAAACGGTTCAAATTTAAGTGTATAATACACGGTTTTCGGGATTTTAGAGTCCCGTGACAAAAAAGACCGTAAATCATACAGACGGTTTCTTGGGTCAGCTATAGCAGCGATATAAATTTTGAGAAGAAAAATAGAGGACATTTGGGTGTGGCGATATGCGATAAACTGGTCTTAGAAGAAAATCAGGTATAACTTCTTATTTAAGGGAAAAATCAAGTATAATTAACTTATGAATAGACCCCAAACTAGTGGGTGGATAAACTGGGAGGAAAATAAACAAGATTCAGGACGAGCTCCAAAACATGGTTTTCGGGACTTCAGGTTCCCCGAACAAAAAAGTCTGTAAATCATACGGACGGTTACTCGTGTCAGATAAAGCAGACAAACAAAGTTTGAAAAGCAATAGAGAACATTTGAAAGTGACGGGATCCGTTAAATTATTCTGAGACGAAAATCGAGTACTCCTTTAAAATAGATTAAAAATTATATGTGGAATATAATTAAATGTTTTAAGTAGGCTTTTAACTATAATTTCTAGATAGGTGATAAGGTTATATGTTAAAAATATTTCAATAAAATAAAATGAATACATAATCATTTATATTTTTTTATTCCCTACAAACACAAACCCATTTTGATATATTTTAATCATAATATTTTCATTTTGCATTATCTTATGTAAAAACACCTCTTGAAAAAAGTGGTGCTTATTCATATACGAGTTTTACTCTGTCATGGAATATAATGATCATAATATACTTCTTTTGTTTTAACGATGATTTCATTTTAATACTCTCTCTCTCTCTCTCTCTCTCTCTCTCTCTCTCTCTCTCTCTCTCTCTCTCTCTCTCTCTCTCTCTCTCTCTCTCTCTCTCTCTCTCTCTCTCTCTATATATATATATATATATATATATATATATATATATATATATATATATATATATATATATATATAGGGGCGGGTTGATCTGAATTAACGCCTTAACGTCTGAACTAACTAGCTTAATTAGGAATTTTTTTTTTTTTTTTTTTTTTTTTTTTTTTTTCAGATACACTTTATCTACTTACCATATACACCTCTCATTCAGATACATCTTATAACATATCTAGATACATTTTTTCTACACTACAATTCTATATGCACTTTTACACTTTTTTTAACACTATTTTTTTTTGGAAGGTTTAATACTAACTCCTAGATACATTTTATACTATATCCGGATACATTTTATATTATTAGCGGATACACTTTGTGTAAATTGTTAGAAGTTTTAACACTAACTCTCGGATACGTTTTATATTTTTTGCGGATACATTTTATATTTTTTTCGGATACACACGACATTAATGCCAGATACACATTATAATACTTCTGGATACACAAGTTCATACTTACGGATACACATCGTATTAATACCAGATACACATGGTTATACTGCCGGATACACATGTATCCCGTATTAATATCGTGTGTATCTGGGGTGGTATTTTGTGTATCCGCTGCCACCACCATCACCGTTGCCCCCACCACCACCAGCACCACTGCCAGCCTACCACCACCACCACCACCACTTTCACCACCACCCCCACGGTGTCGGCCACCACTACTCAGATACACAAACACAACAATCAGATACACAAACACCAAATCTAGATACACAAGTGCTAGACCCGACCAACACACCGGTGACATCACTAGTTTTTCAATATCATTCAGTGAATACTAGCCTATAACCCGCAAAAGGTTTTTTAATAACACACATTACTCTTCTTATTTTCAAGACAACACCGGTCATGTACAACAGCCTCCTGTAAGATCATTATTTTTTTTTCAAAAGGTTTTGAAGAACACCGCCACCACAGTAAGCAAGATCAGGCCGCCACATTTGATAACCATTACCATAACCGAGACCGAATACTATCATCACCTTGACTTCTTCTTAGCTTTGGTTCAATACTAGCCTATAACCCGCAAAACAATTGATCTTTGGCCGTTATGCCCGGATCCGACAAAACATCAAACCAACCCACCACCGGAACTTTCGGATGAACCTTCTTGATCGGGTTTGTTAAAATGGTGGCCGAGCTTGATGAGCCGGAGGAGCCGAACTATGTCGAAAACACGCATTGAACAAGCCAATACTCTTGGTGTTGATGTGAGAGAGGCGGCCACACGGATTTTCTCCAATGCGTCGGGCTCCTATTCCTCAAACGTCAACCTTGTCCGTCGAAAACTCTTCTTGAATGACGAGAAACAAATGCAAGACATGTACTTGAGCAGAAGTCATTTGCCTTCGACAGGTGATGCTCCTGGTGTAGGGATGACGAGAAGCGCAAGGTGTTTGAAATGGCTCTAGCCACAGTGAAGCAACATTCCGAACTGACTCATCCGAGATTTCTTTAATCGATGTGAGCCACTACTTTGACTCGGATCCCCCAAACCTGGTAGGGCCCGAGAAAGAACGGAAGAAGTCGAATGCTTATATTGCGACACTACCACAGCTAATGCCTGGTGATCTACAAAAAAAGAGCGATTTTTGAAATGGCCGCAATAATTATTGCGGCATTGTACGACCACCACGCCACCATGGCTCAGTCAAACGCCTGCACGACCACCTCAAACCTCATTTTAAATCGCCTTTTTTTTCAAAAACTAAGTGATTCAAATCATAGATCTACGAAAAAAGAATATGAATTTTAGAAAATTAATTGCATTGGTGAATTTGTTGGAGGATTTCGAATCTATTATGAGTTCATAGTTCAGCAATTAATCTAATAGAGTGAAATCACCGGAGAAGGAAATCGACGATGCGTAAGTATAAGAAACATAGAGCAAGAAAGTAAGATCTGATAATGGGAGAAGGAATGATAAGAGCGATAATGAAGGTGGCGGTATGTGGTGGCCGAACATAAGCCATCGGCGGCGATGAAGGTGATGGCGTCAGGTTGTTAGGTTGTTTGTTTAGGGTGAGGAAGAAAGTTATGTGAGAGTAGTGTGTTATTACGTTATCAGGGGGTGGGTTTAAAAAGAGTTTGGGCCTTTTATTTTTACTGATTGGGCTTTGATAATCTGACTGTTAGTACTAGTTCGTACGGTTCGCACCGTAATTTAGTTCGTACAGGATCCTGATTCTATATATATATATATATATATATATATATATATATATATATATATATATATATATATATATATATATATAGAGAAGAGATCAACTAAGGTCCACCTTTATTTTGAGTCCATAAGTTCTATTATGAGCCATTGGATGGAGGGAAATGGAGGGATGAGATCAACCCCAAAAAGTGTGTTTATAAAGCTAATCTCACCATCTCTCTCCTCCTTCACTAATCCACTCTAATTAATCACTAATTTACTTTATAATTCTTTTCCACTCATCCATTTCTCTTTCATCTTACACATTTCATTTCTCTCTTCTCTCAAACTCTCAAAAAAAAAAAACCCAAATAAATAAAAAAAAACCCAAAAATCCAAATAAATAAAAAACCCAAAAAATCCAAAAAAATCAAAAAACTCAAATAAATCATTCATTCCTCTCTTCCTCATTCACCACCACCCACCACCACCCCACCCGACACCAATTAACCACCCACCACCCCCGCCGCCACCCCACCGCCGCCGCCCACCGCCGCCATTTTTTTTTTTTTTTTTTTTTTTTCAACTCGTTTTTTTTTTTTTTCGTTTTGTATTAATTTGTATGTTTTTAGTTGTTTTTTCCATTTATTATTTTTTTTGTCTTTTATTTTATTTTAGTTGTCTTTTATTTTGTTAGTTATCATTTTTTAGTCATTTTCTTAAATCAAATAACAATAAAAAAAAATGTATAACTCTAGTCATACAATGTATAACTCTAGTCACAGTTTGTATAACTCTAGTCATACAATGTATAACTCTAGTCACTTTGGTTCATTTTTGTATAACTTTAGTCCAATTTTTGTATAACTTTAGTCCATAATTGTATAACTTTAGTCCATTTTTGTATAACTCTAGTCCTTCATATGTATAACTTTAGTCCATATTTGTAAAACTTTAGTCCAAAATTGTATAACTTTAGTCATATAATGTATAACTCTATGCATATGATGTATAACTCTAGGCATATAATGTATAACTCTAGGCATTTAATGTATAACTCTAGTCACAGTATTTATAATTCTAGTCAAAAGATGTAAAACTCTAGTCACAATCTGTATAACTCTAGACATACAATGTATAACTCTAGGCATTTGATGTATAACTCTAGTCAAAAAAAAAAAATAACAACAAAAAAACAAAAAAAATAATATGAAAAATCTAAAACAAATCTAAAAATCTAAGGTCCATTATATATTTGAGTCCATATTTTTGTATAACTTTAGTCCATAGTTGTATAACTTTAGTCCATTTTTGTATAACTCTAGTTCTTCATATGTATAACTTTAGTCCATATTTGTAAAACTTTAGTCCAAAATTGTATAACTTTAGTCATATAATGTATAACTCTAGTCACAGTTTGTATAACTCTAGTCATACAATGTATAACTCTAGTCACTTTGGTTCATTTTTGTATAACTTTAGTCCAATTTTTGTATAACTTTAGTCATACAATGTATAACTCTAGTCACAGTTTGTATAACTCTAGTCACAGTTTGTATAACTCTAGTCACACTTTGGTTCATTTTTGTATAACTTTAGTCCAATTTTTGTATAACTCTAGTCATACAATGTATAACTCTAGTCACAGTTTGTATAACTCTAGTCATACAATGTATAACTCTAGTCACTTTGGTTCATTTTTGTATAACTTTAGTCCAATTTTTGTATAACTTTAGTCCATAGTTGTATAACTTTAGTCCATAATTGTATAACTTTAGTCCATTTTTGTATAACTCTAGTCCTTCATATGTATAACTTTAGTCCATATTTGTAAAACTTTAGTCCAAAATTGTACAACTTTAGTCATATAATGTATAACTCTATGCATTTTTGTATAACTCTAGTCAAAAGATGTAAAACTCTAGTCACAATCTGTATAACTCTAGACATACAATGTATAACTCTAGGCATTTTTGTATAACTCTAGTCTTTTTTTGTATAACTTTGGTCATAAAATGTATAATTTTAGTCATAAAATGTATAACTTTAGTCCAAAAATTAACAAAAACCAAAAACACTCATAATAACAAAAACAAAAAACCAAATAACAATAATAAAACCAAAAAACCAACAACCCAACCCAAAATCTGAAATAAACCAAATAACATTAAAAAAAAAACCAAATAACAATAAAAAAAACCAAATAACAAAACCAAATTTAAATATCGTGTGTATAACTCTAATGCAAATAGTGTATAACTTTAATAGACAAGATGTATAACTTTAGTCCAAAAAATCAAATAACAACAACAACCAAATAAAAAAATAACAACCAAAAAATACCAACAATAATAAATAACATTAAAATACCAAATCAGAAAAAAAAAAAACTTTAGTCCAATTTTTGTATAACTTTAGTCTTTTTTTGTATAACTTTGGTCATAAAATGTATAACTTTGGTCATAAAATAATATTGGTCATAAGTTGTACACAATGACCACTGAAGTTGTACATATAAGTTTAAATAATATTGCAAAAAAAACCATGAAAAACCATCTGAACTTTTAAGATTAGAATTTAAAAATAACCAACAATAACAAGACGAGAGAGGGAGACGGTGTCATAATTAACAAAGAAAAACAACATATGAAATGTATAAATACCAACCACCAAGACCAAAAAAAAAACAAGATCTGTAATGTATAAAAAAATCTAAAAGAAAGGGGAGACGGCGGAAAGGACGACGACACAACAGCCACCTCTTACCACCACGACACCGCCACTCCACGACAACAACAACAGCAGCCACGACATACAAGAGGAGAGACGGCGGGAAGGAGGAGGGAATCTGAAAAAGTAAAAAATTTAAAAAAAAAAAATCTGTATGGAGGACGGAAGTCGCGGCTTCTGGCGGTGGCGGCAATGGGGTTGGTGGTTGTGTTGTGGTAAATACGAGATCTTGTTTTTTTTTTGGTGGTCAATACGAGATCTTGTTTTTGGTTGTGTTGTCGTGGTAAATAAGAGCAAAGACGAGATCTAAAAGGAGGACGGAGGTCGGCTTCTGTGGTGGTGGAAATGGAGGGTAGCTGCTGTGGTGGTGGAAATGACGGTTGCGGCAGAGAAGAGGAGAGACGGTTGTGGTGATGACAGCGACTGTTTTTGAGGTCGGGATTCTGGCGGGTTGTTGTTGTTGTCGGGCTGTCGGTTGTGGGTGGTTGTGTGTGTGGTGGGGGTGGGGGTGGGGGCGGCAGACGAGAGAGGGAGGGAGGGAGGGAGGTGTTTGAATATGGTGAATGGTGGTGGAGTAAAGGAGGGAGGACGATGAAGTTATTGTTTTGTTTTTTTTTTGGTTTTTTTTTTGTTGGTTTTTTTTTTGTTGATTTGGGTTTTTTTTTTTTTTTGAGAGAATGAGAGAAAGATGAGAGAGAATGAGTGTATGAGAGAAGTGTGAATGAATGAATAATGAGGAAGTGAGTTGGGAGATTAGAATGGTGGAAGAGTTATACAAAATTAGGTAGAGTTATACACAATTAGGGAATGAGATTAGGGAGGGGGAATTGTGACCCTTCAATGAGATGTAATCTCATCCCTTCATCCCTTCCATCCAAGGGCTCTTATAAGGACTTAGGGCCTTATATGGTATGAAGGCCTTATAAGAACCCTTCTCTATATATATATATATATATATATATATATATTGATGGGGCATATTCTGCACCGCTGACCAAGTCAACACACTGAGCAAGGTCAAAGATATCCACAGCAAGTCAACGACTTAGACAGCCTAGCCGATGCAGCCCATCGGCCTGTTAGCCAGGGTCTCGGCGCGACAACCTGCCAGCCGGGACACATACCCGCGTACTCATATCCAAGACCCGTCGGCCGGCCTGCCATAGGTCCATCGGCCGAGGGTAGAACGGTCTTTCCACCTGCTAGCCACTTGGCCACTTGGCCACTACGTGACAAAAGGTGAAAGCCTATAAATACTCCTCAACCTTCTTTGAGGGGAGGATCCAAGAACTCAACCTAAATATACTATTCATCTGGTAATATCTCCCTTATCTCTCTACAATACATACCTAGCCAAGTAACACAGCTTAATCCTTTAAGTTTACTGACTTGAGCGTCGGAGTGAGTACGCTTGGCACAAAGCCAAGCCCTCAGTTCGTTCATTGTTGCAGGAGAGGCCGAGAGGGACGATAGAAGCAAGAAGGTTTCAACTCAAGACATTATTCTGCAAGCCACGGGTGGTAACGATACTTGCTCTGGAATTACACCCGGAACAATTGGCGCCGTCTGTGGGGATAGACACTAGAAGCTAGTCACATTCATTCCCAAACAAAAATATACACACAAAAAACCCACCCAAAAAGCTAAGAAGATGTCGAAACAACAAGAGGTATTCGTGACGGACGAAACCGAATTCTACCAAGATGATACCGTCCACAAATCTGGAGTCGTGCAACCCTCCACCGGCGGAGTAATCCAACCAGAATTCGGGATGCCAATAATACCCGACACGCCGGTGCCAACCAACCAGGTCACCATCATGGGACATGTGGTTGACGTAGCAAAGCTGAAAATGCTCCTGGACCTAATCAGTAATACGCCCGCTCACACTGTCACGCCGACAAGAGCGGCGGAAATCGTCCAGGAGACCAGGGCCCGAAACGTGACTCCGAGAAATTTGAACGGAGCACTAGGAGAAGCCGACCCAGTCAAGACGCCGGGGGAGCCCAAAGTGGGCGCGGTAGACCTAAGTCCTTCCCGCACTCGTGGGAGGACAGCGTCCCCGCCACACGAACGAGGCTTACCCCAAAGGAGCCAGAGGAGTCCGACTCAGCAGAGTTGGAGAAGTCCGAGTCGAAGAAGGAGTCCCTCCCGCTACGGGGGGAGGAGCCAGGTTAGGGATGCAAGGAGCCGATCGCCGCGTGTCGTTCGACACGTGGTTAGGCAGCCCCTCAACGCCTACGTCCTAGAAGTCCCGGTGCCAACTAAGCTCAAGTTGCCACCTCTGTCATACAAGGGAGATAGTGATCCAGCCGACCACGCTGAGGCTTTCGAGTCTTACATGTCGGTATGGGAGCAGCCCGATGAGGTCTGGTGCCGAATTTTCCCAACAACTTTGCATGGGATGGCTCAGAGCTGGTACAAAGGGCTTCCCGATGGCTCGGTGTACTATTACGCCGACCTGAAGGGCGCTTTCCTAGCCCAAGACTCTCTGCAATAAGAGAAGGGCCGTAGAGACATCCGACCTCCTAACTATCGACAGAGGGGGCGAGTCTCTCCGGAGCTATGTGAAGAGATTCGACGGAAAGGTCCAGTGATTCGGAAATCAATCCGAATCGCGCCTTCGACCGATGAAGGGCCTCCCAAGGGGAGATTTAAAAAATGAGCTCATCAAGTGCGGAGGCCTGAGCATGGACGCCGCCAGGAAGTTGGCCGACCAAGCCATCAAGGTGGAAGACTATCACAAGACCTGGGTAGATCCCAGCGAAGCCGAGCACTCAGAAAAGAAGAGTCACAGCAGGATACAACAGGGACGAAGGACGCCGCGACAACAACGGTTCGCGGTCCGATGGAAGACGCCGTGAGAATAATAGATCACGGTCGGACAGATCCGACCGGAAGCAAGACTCGGCGGGCGCCGGTGGAATTCAGAACGTACCACCGGAGGCGGTATAGTGAAAAACCCCTCTCGTCGATCGCCGCCGAGGTCTTCGCCCGAGCAAAACGAGGGCCGGAGTGGGAAAGACCCCCAAGCCAAAAAGTGACGGTGACACGAGCCAAGATCGTGAGTACCACGGCCACACCGGCCATTTAACCAACGACGCGCCGCCATCCGAAGAATGCCATAGAGGAACCGATCCGGAAGGAAGCCTCGGAAAGTACGTTGCAAAAGGCCAAAAGACCGACGCGGTTCAGAGATAAGAAGTCCGTCTTCGAGCGGATAGGAGTGATTCATGTTGTCATCGGGGGCAACGAGAACGGAGGGTCCGCTCATGGGCACAAACGACACCTAAACGAGCTATACCAGGCCATCAACTTTGTGCCCAACTCAGGGATCCCCTCTGCAAACATCCCCGATATGACTATTGGAAGAAAGGACTACGAAGGGGTCATCGCCCCTCACAGCGATCCGCTTGTAGTCAATTTGGACATATCCAACCACCTGTCAAGAGGTGCCCGATTGACACAAAGCGCATACACGAACATCATGTTTAGAGAGTGCTTTCTCGGCCTCGGCCTGAAGATCAAGGACTTGAGCCCCTGCACCAACCCCCTATACAGCTTCTCTGGGGCCGGCCTGGTGCCGCTGGGATCAATCAGACTCCCGGTGACGTTCGGCGAAAAGAACGCGGCTAAAAACGTCCTAGCTGAGTTCGTGGTCATTGACGGCTCGTCCGCCTACAACGTTCTCATAGGCCGAGTCACTCTGAGCGAGGCCGACGCAGTGATGTCCATCCGGGCCCTAACACTGTTGTATGTCTCGGACCGGGGGGAAGCGCATAAGCTCGTCTCCAAAAACGAGAAGGATGAGGTGGTCAACGTCCAGATAGCTGCCCGAGGATGCAACATGCAATCCCTCAAAGAGGCGAAGAAGTCCGAAAAAGGAAAAAGCCCGTCCTTACAGCAGGAGGGCGACCTCATGGATACAACTAGTGGCTGACTGGGGAGGTGTGCCTGTGATGAGCCATTAGGGCATTGGTAATCTCGTAAAAATTTATGTAGTCTGAGGTGTCCAAAATAGTTGTGGACACCCCAACGCATGTTTTTACCTAATGAAAAACCATCCAAGCCTTCCATCAAAGCAAAATTTTCCCATCGCTTATTTATCGAGAAACAGACGCCGCTCACACTCATCATACCGACAAGAGCGGCCGTCTCCATCAAGAAATTGGCGCCGTCGCGATCACCCCAAGTAGTAGACGCCACGGCAATCACCCGAAGAGGTAGACGCCGTCGCAGTCACTCCAAGTGGTAGACGCTACGTAACACGCTATCGAGAAACGTACGCCGCACACCGTCATACCGACAAGAGCGCAGCCTCCATCAAGAAATTGGCGCTGTCGCAGCCACCCCAGTAGTAGACGCCACTAGCCACCCGAAGAGGTAGACGCCGTCGCAGCCACCCAAGTGGTAGACGCCACGTAACACGCTATCGAGAATGACGCCGCTCACACCGCTATACCGACAAGAGCGGCCGTCCCATCAAGAAATTAGCGCCGTCGCAGCCACCCTGCAGTAGTAGACGCCACGGCACACCCGAAGAGGTAGACGCCGTCGCAATACCCAAGTGGTAGACGCCACGTAACACGCTATCGAGAAACGTGACGCCGCCACACCGTCATACCGACAAGAGCGGCCGTCTCCATCAAGAAATTGGCGCTGTCGCAGCCACCCCCAGTAGTAGACGCCACGGCACACCCGAAGAGGTAGACGCCGCGTTACCCTCCAAGTGGTAGACGCTACGTAACACGCTATCGAAATGTACGCCGCTCACACCGTCATACCGACAAGAGCGGCAGTCTCCATCAAGAAATTGGCGCCGTCGCAGTCACCCCAAGTAGTAGACGCCACGGCAGTCACCCGAAGAGGTAGACGCCGTCGCAGTCACTCCAAGTGGTAGACGCCACGTAACACGCTATCGAGAAATGTACGCCGCTCACACCGTCATACCGACAAGAGCGGCCGTCTCCATCAAGAAATTAGCGCTGTCGCAGTCACCCCAAGTAGTAGACGCCACGGCAGTCACCCGAAGAGGTAGACGCCGTCGTTAGCTACCTCAAGTGGTAGACGCTACGTAACACGCTATCGAGAAATGACGCCGCTCACACTTTCGTCACACCGACAAGAGCGGCGGTCTCCATCAAGAAATTAGCGCCGTCGCAGTCACCCCAAGTAGTAGACGCCACGGCGATCACCCCGAAGAGGTAGACGCCGTCGCAGTCACTCCAAGTGGTAGACGCCACGTAACACGCTATCGAGAAACGACGCCGCTCACACTCACATACCGACAAGAGCGGCAATCTCTACCAAGAAACCAACGCCGGCTCCCACGGTCAATCCGACAAGAGCGGCAATCACCCTCGTAAGGCGGATACCGCGACAGTAACGGCCATCGCACACTACACTCGCAAAAACAATCGAAGTGTCTTGGAAGCGTTGAAACACAGTTGAGATACGCACTCTAAGAGGTAGAGCCCCGGCCAAGCCGAGTCGGAAACAAAAGGGGCGCTCAATTAGGAATACAGGAAGACAACTCTGACAAAGATGAGATAAAGACCTCGGCCAGGCCGAAGGCGAAAGAAACGAACTATTATTAGAAGATAAGTTACAAGTAAGATTACAAGTGAAAAGAATACAGACGACGGCCGTCCCCACAGGGATGAGCCGAAACACAACCTACCAAAGTTGTACAAAAAAAAAGGGCAAAAGCTACAATTATGTTCATGTACCAAGAGATAGCGGGGAGGAAGGGCTGAGTAATTGGCCCCGACCACTGACAGATCTCGTAAACTTGTTCTCATCAAGCAAAGACATGGTAGTATGTGAGGAGTCAAACAGATCTGTCAGAAACTTGCTCTCCTAAGCCTTCTTGCTGCCGCCATCGATATCGGTAGCCGCATCTTCTTCAAGAGGGCAACCCAAATAGCTTTAATAGCGGCCTCAGCCTTGGCCTCGGCAGCCTCAGCTGCCCTCATCCTTTCGGCTTCTTCCTTAGCCACCTTAGCCTTCTCAGCAAGAGCTGCTTTCTCCGCGGCCGCCTCCCTCTCCATCTTCGCCTTCACCGCCTCCTTGGCCTTCTCCGCCGCGGCTTTCTCCTTAGCCTCGAGCTTATCAGCGAACATACACGTGTCAAACATGCAACCGCGGGATGTCAATCGTTGCAACAGTCGAATGTCAATCAATGCAACAGTGACCAAGCGTCTTCAACACGCCCATTCACATCTCTTCGACTGTTCACCTTCCTCAACAAATTCCTAGGTATCTAGTCTCCGCCGACCACCCGATCAACCAAGCTAGGAAGCACCGGCCGGAGGCAATCAAAATCAACCGGAACTCTCAGCCCTGGTCTCGGCCAGCGTCATGTTCTTTTCCACATCGGATACCCTTTACGCATCCATGTGGAGGGGGGATATGATATATGGTACGGCCTAACAAGAGCCACGCCGATGCACGAGAAGAAGCCGATACAGAAAAATTTGCGAAATTTACTTAGTGCAGAATATACGCTCAACATACATCGGAGCCCATACCACGGCATAGACCACGCTGGGGGCAAATTGATGGGGCATATTCTGCACCGCTGACCAAGTCAACACACTGAGCAAGGTCAAAGATATCCACAACAAGTCAACGACTTAGACAAATTTAGCCGATGCACCCGTCGGCTTAGTTAGCCAGGGTCTCGGCGCGACAACCCGCCACCGGGGACACATACCCGCGTACTCATATCCAAGACCCGTCGGCCGGCCTGCCATAGGTCCATCGGCCGAGGGTAGAACGGTCTTTCCACCTGCTAGCCACTTGGCCACTTGGCCACTACGTGACAAAAGGTGAAAGCCTATAAATACTCCTCAACCTTCTTTGAGGGGAGGATCCAAGAACTCAACCTAAATATACTATTCATCTGGTAATATCTCCCTTATCTCTCTACAATACATACCTAGCCAAGTAACACAGCTTAATCCTTTAAGTTTACTGACTTGAGCGTCGGAGTGAGTACGCTTGGCACAAAGCCAAGCCCTCAGTTCGTTCATTGTTGCAGGAGAGGCCGAGAGGGACGATAGAAGCAAGAAGGTTTCAACTCAAGACATTATTCTGCAAGCCACGGGTGGTAACGATACTTGCTCTGGAATTACACCCGGAACATATATATATATAAGAGATCAACTAAGGTCCTTTATATATTTGAGTCCATAAGTTCTATTGTGAGCCATTGGATGGAGGGAGATGGATGGCCAAGATCAACCTCCAAAAGTGTGTTTATGTACTAATATCACTCATTCTCTCCTCCTTCACTAATTTTTCTAATTAATCACTAATTCACTATAACTTCTTTTCCTCTCATCCACTTTTCTCACATATCACACAACTCATCTTCTCTCTAAAACCCCAAAAAATAAAAACCCAAAAAATCCAAATAAATAAAAAACCCAAAACCCAAATAAATAAATAAAACCCAAAAAATCCAATTAAATCAAAAAACCCAAAAAATCCAATTAAATCAAAAAACCCAAATAAATCATTCATTCTTCTCTTCCTCATTCACCACCACCCACCACTATCCCACCCGACACCAACTCACCACCCACCACCGCCGCCACCACACCGCCGCCACCACACCGCAGCCACCACACCGCAGCCACCTTTTTTTTTTTTTTCGTTTGGTGTTTATTTTCATGTTTTGAGTTGTTTTTTCCATTCATTTTTTGTTGTTGTCTTTTATTTTCTTTTATTTTGTTACTTCTTGTTTTTTATTCATTTTCTCAAATCTCTTCTTGTTATACTTTTTTATGGACTAAAGTTACACAAAAATGAACCAAAGTTATACAAAAATAGACCAAAGTTATACAAAAATTGGACTAAAGTTATACAAAAAATTGGACTAAAGTTATACAAAAAATGAACCAAAGTTATACAAAAATGAACCAAAGTTATACAAAAATGAACCAAAGTTATACAAAAATGCATAAGAGTTATACAAAAATGCACCAAAGTTATACAAAAATGGACTAAAGTTATACAAAAATGAACCAAAGTTATACAAAAATGAACCAAAGTTATACAAAAATAGACCAAAGTTATACAAAAAAAGACTAAAGTTATACAAAAAATTGGACTAAAGTTATACAAAAAATGAACCAAAGTTATACAAAAATGAACCAAAGTTATACAAAAATGAACCAAAGTTATACAAAAATGAACCAGAGTTATACAAAAATGAACCAAAGTTATACAAAAATGAACCAAAGTTATACAAAAATGGACTAACTTTTGTATAACTCTGGTGCATTTGTGTATAACTCTGGTGCATTTTTGTATAACTTTGGTCCATTTTTGTATAACTTGGTTCATTTTTGTATAACTTTGGTTCATTTTTTGTATAACTTTAGTCCAATTTTTTGTATAACTCTGGTGCATTTTTTGTATAACTCTGGTCCATTTTTGTATAACTTTGGTTCATTTTTGTATAACTTTGGTTCATTTTTGTATAACTTTGGTTCATTTTTTGTATAACTTTAGTCCAATTTTTTGTATAACTCTGGTGCATTTTTGTATAACTCTGGTCCAATTTTTGTATAACTTTAGTCTTTTTTTTTATAACTTTGGTCTATTTTTGTATAACTTCAGTCCTTTTTTGTATAACTTTGGTCCATATTTGTATAACTTTAGTCCATTTTTGTATAACTTTGGTCCATTTTTGTATAACTTTGGTTCATTTTTGTATAACTTTGGTTCATTTTTGTATAATTTTAGTCCAATTTTTTGTATAACTTTAGTCCAATTTTTGTATAACTTTAGTCTTTTTTTGTATAACTTTGGTCATAAAATGTATAACTTTAGTCATAAAATGTAACACCCCCATACTCCAAGTGCCTTACCAGGACCACTCGGGTATGAAGACATCACCATCTCGGTTGCCCGAGGTATGATAATCAAATAGACAAAACAGAAACAACGTTTATTATAAATAGTTTAATGAATGAATACAATCCTCAAAACCAAACCAAAGTATGATACAATATTCTCAAAGACTGTTCTAACTGAAATGTAAATAAACTAAGGCTACAGCGGAAGACTCCTATCATCTGTCGTGGCATCCCGGCTATCCCAAGACTCATCTCAATACTCTCAATATCTGCTCACCATCCCCGAATGGATCACCGCAGTTTACAAAACAACATCGGGGTCAAGACTAATCACACAATCAATATAGATAACAATAACAAGATACACAGCATTTGAATCAACACACACACACACACACACCAACTCCCATCATCTCAATATTGACCGTCCACTGGACCCGACCACGCGATGGGGACCGCAGCCGTTCCCACCTAAGCCCCGCTCATCGTACGAGCGATAACCCTGTCCATTAATGTGCACATCCCCTTCCGTGGCGGGTTCCACGAAGGGCGAAACTAGGGCGTGAGATCACTCCCGCAAGTGACCCCACTCAGCCGAGAACGCATCTCGAGAACCATCAACAAACACAACCACAATCACAATCACAATTACAATCATCATATCAATCAACTAATTACAGCACATCACCAATATCCCATTATGGGACTAATACTGAGTAGGAAATCCTACCTGGAAAGCACAACACGCAGACGGTATCTACAAATTTGTATCAAAACGGCTCCTCTACGAATTCTCCTCCTACCATACAACACATAGATGCTACCATTCAAATACTACTCATAAAAACCCCCAATTCCTAAATTAGGGTTTCATCAATCTTAACAAAACATAATATAAATTATATTAAAAGCTTACCCTCGACGCAAGGAATCCAACGACGCGAACTACGATACAAACTGACCGTCTGAACTCCGGGAATTGCTAAGGATGCGATTAGGAAGATGAATCGATCGCTTTCTCTCTTAAACAGGTTTTAGGTTTTGGTAAAAGTGTTTTAAAACAACGACGATTATGTTTAAATACCCTAATCGCATAATTAACAAAACCCGCGAAAAACTCCCCAGAAACCTGGACACTCGATCGAGTACCCAAGGTACTCGATCGAGTACCCCTACTCGATCGAGTACCCTACTCGATCGAGTACCCAACAGTCGAAACTATTTTATCTTCGCAACTTGCCCTTACTCGACAGAGTAAGGGCTACTCGATAGAGTACCCCCAAGACATAAATACGGAGTATTACAGTCTTCCCTCCTTAAAAGGAACTTCGTCCCGAAGTTCAACCCATACATAAAAACAACTATACTTGACTCGACCAAGACACAACAACTTAGCTAAGGACTCAAGAACTCGACCGAACATAGAACATGAACTCTTAAGCCCCACTCTACCAACTATGTTTACTTCCACCACATGATCACTATATCGTATCTACCACATATATATATTTCTCACGACACCAACTCCATACATAATCAATTACCATCCTCTAATGTTGCTAGCTCCATAATATCATCAACTATCAAATCTAAAATCAAGACACTCATAGACATCAAACGGAATGTTACATTCTACCACCCTTAAAAGGAACTTCGTCCTCGAAGTTTACTCACACTCATAAACATCCTCGTTCAACTGCCAAGACTATCGAACTCATAACCATCATCATCCAACTGTCAACACTATCCAAATATTCTCACACTCCTAAACATCGAACTACTACCAGTCCGGTCATGACCTTTAACAAAATTAACCACAACACGAATCAACCTTTTATTCGACATCAAGACTCAAACTTCCAAATATATTACCATATGCACACCCATCAAAATCTCTTTTATCACATCCTACTCCTCTTAAGATAAATGTTACGTCCTCGTAACTCACTAATACTAAATCCTAGATACATCTCATTACCCTCTTTACCACCACATGTGCAAGACAACCGTTTATAAACCAAACACTCACCATGCATATATCTAAGGCTCTCTTACTTAAACAATTCTCATACTTTAATTCACTCATCAAACCACCTAACTTATACCTCAAAATCTTTAGCTTAACCCAAAACTTCAACTCTTCCACATTACCGCAACACGACATACCTCTCTATATAAACTATATAAAACTCTCATTGCCAAAAGCATAACTCACGATCCACACTTGTTACGTACACTCACACTAGATCCTCAAGTTCTTTCTTCCATTACCGCAAAACTCATACATAACTCAACATGGCACTAATTCCCCAACATCCTGCACTCACTGTCTTCAATAAAGGATTATGAACCACCTGCATCTTTCGGATCATTACCACACATGTTCTACGACTCACTTGCCATTACCATGTCTCTCAAACCTTAACTAGAACAGGATCAAAATTATCAGAATAACCTCTCACAACCGTGTCCCATCAATAGAACATCACTATACCATGACAACAACGAAAACATTTCAACTCTATTTCATATCATACTCTACCTCATTCTCAACTTAACCTGGTAAAGAAAACATCAATAAGCAAGACAACTATCTACATGTTCAACCAAAACTCACAAAGAACAACAACAAACAAAACAACAATCTATGTATAATCGGTATGCACTTTCAAAACTCGTATCATAATCATCCCGCCTACTCCACCACAACCAGTGACGGCATCACAACACCGCCACCAACAACCACACCGTAGTGCGAAAATACCCGCATCACAACACTATGTACCGTGCCCGGATCACCACCCGAGGCATCACAACCACATACACCGATAGACATCACAACTGCATACAATTCCCATAAACACTGACTCAGCATAACTTTTCAGACAAGAAAAACTTACTCAAATCCACTTATTAATTCACCACGCAACATATGATATGGATAAACAGATAAGCATCTCATGAACATCATCTCTACCATTTCACGGAATACACGCGTGTTATTAATACACACAAAATTATAACTAGCCATGTTAAATTAATCAAATTATTACCCTTTTGGATATCATTCAATTAGTATACCGTACCCAACATAAATTACAAAACAATCATATAACAACTTTATAATTATCACACCATACCACTTCTTGTGAGGTCAGAACCTCACACAAACATTTATATATAACATAGACCCATAATCACATCCAACCAATCAATCCTGATCACGTAAGTTACCACTCAACCAAGGTTACCTGCCACCCGAGTTTAACTCGCATGCCCCTCATCACATTCTTCCATTCGCATGCCCAACACCTTCTGCCATACATAACCATATAGCTAACACTCACTATGAGAAACCGCCTCCCAAGACTATGTCTTATACTTCCTCACAACCATACTTATCAATTCAGTCTCTACAAAATCAGCCTCTTTAGAATTACCATCTCTCTAACATACCGTCACTCTTAACCATTAGTCAAAAACCATAACACTACCACTATCCGGACATTGAACCCTTTTCACTCATCTCTAAACATCACGATTTCTTTCCTATCTTTGGTTAACATCCCAAACAACGAACATCGAATCCATGAACAAAATTACCTCAACATTCTTTCCAATACTATCTTTAATTGTATCATCATCTAACTCTCCACCAAAATCTCATATCATGCAGGTATTCTACCAACTTCTTGCTTTCCTTAATTCCTCAAAACTCAAAACTAATCATGTTGTTCTGGAACTTCTATATAACTATAAACTCAAATCCTCATGATAGTATCATACATCTCGACGATTCCTTACTTTTATATCACATAACCTCGGTGGACATTTCCTTAGTTTTATTCCCCTCATTCTTTTCTTTTGCCCTTGACAAAATCCCTTATTAACTCAACTCTTCATTATTTCTATCTAACTCTCTAGTGCTCCGGTTACCTTCTCATTGTTCAAGAACTCACATCTCATTATTTTATATCGATATCATCTCCCTCTTCCTTACCATAGATATCCTCTTATTATGCTATCACTCACCCTTGCCACTAATTTATCCATAAAATCAACGTTCACTGTTCAAACAATTGCATCTCCTTTGTACCTCTCTAGAAATCCAAATTTATTTCATACCATTAATTGCCCAAGGAAGTCACACATTAGTTTCACCTCTTAATGAACCAAATCTCCCAATCTCACTCACTATCCGCAAATCTACGTCGCGACATGCCTCCATTAAGTTCGCTATATACCACTATTTCCAAACGACCTTTCATTACATATGTTCTTACTCAACACTATTTCTAACCATCTCCCTCCATAATTTATTATACATCTCAGGTTGCTACTATCCACATCCTTTCTTTCACTCTTTTCATTCTCACGTTCCTTAAACTTACATCATGCCTTGCTCACATTCACTTACATTTTCATTACTCAACATACAATCATGTCACTCATCTCGTCTCACACAACATGCTCTATACCTCAATTAAGTCTTACCAATCCCAACACATATAAATCATGTCCTCCCCACCGAACTCATACTCATCATAGGTGCCACTCCTTACACCGTAAAAATTGGGTAACTTACGCGTCAAGACCAACATACATGTAAAACAATGCATAAAGAAGCAAAATGACGCCTTTGAATTAAACATAATATGCAACGAAGTCAAAAGATAAGCATATGACCCAAAACAGGGTCACTAGATCGAGTACAGGCCACTCGATCGAGTAAGTGACTTACTCGGTCGAGTAGGTGAAGATCGAAAGCACGTAAACAAATTACCAGGGCTACTCGATCGAGTACCCAAGGCTACTCGATCGAGTACCCCCTACTCGATCGAGTATCATAGTTACTCGATCAGTACCCCAATTCTCAAGACTTTGTCCAGTTTTAGTAAAACAGTCATAACTCACTCATTACTTGGTCATTTTGGGCGTGTGACCTATCGTTAGAATCGTAAAAGGACAAGCTATCACCTCCAATTGGAATCACATCAAAATCATTTATGCATCTCAAGTTATAGCAGTTTATAGACAACCTCTTTATCATCGAAAAACACAACTATTGATTTTTACTTCCCAAACGACTTAAACAACAACAAGGTAGACAAAACGACCCAGTACTCATAAAACCAATATTGCTAATCTCATGTTACCATCTTCAAAAATCAAGCAACATCATCCATCATGCACATATATTAT
Organism: Silene latifolia; assembly: GCF_048544455.1. Taxonomy (NCBI): domain Eukaryota; kingdom Viridiplantae; phylum Streptophyta; class Magnoliopsida; order Caryophyllales; family Caryophyllaceae; genus Silene; species Silene latifolia. The sequence continues at coordinate 15,769 of NW_027413359.1, read as the reverse complement.
TCAACTTACCAACCACATATTACCCACATGTTATCTCACATCTCCCAACATACTAAGCAACATTATAAACGCAACATGTGATATAGCTAAGCATGAAATTTTATCAAGCTTTTCATATAATCAACGAAACAGTGACGTCATATTATCAAATGCCACATAGTAATCATCCAACATGCTTTTCTATTCCAACAACAATTCTATATATCTCATCAATCTTTCAATTCAGATCCCCCATCCTCCACATACATGCATCCATCAATTCATACAACATACTACTACATAGATACACACAAAGACACAATCAGCACATAACGATCCCGACACATATCCCATGGTGACCGGTTCAAAATTGTAGGGCGAGTTCGCGACTTTAGGACGTCTCCCAAGTCTTTGCATTAGCTCCTACAACCTTTACCCCGGGTTCATTTTAATTTGACTCCTATATTCATTAGGTTCATTGGTTACAGGTTTCAGGATCGTCGCTCTGATACCATTTGTAACACCCCCATACTCCAAGTGCCTTACCAAGACCACTCGGGTATGAAGACATCACCATCTCGGTTGCCCGAGGTATGATAATCAAATAGACAAAACAGAAACAACGTTTATTATAAATAGTTTAATGAATGAATACAATCCTCAAAACCAAACCAAAGTATGATACAATATTCTCAAAGACTGTTTTCTAATCAAATGTAAATAAACTAAGGCTACAAATGAAGACTCCTATCATCCGTCGTGGCATCCCACTATCCCAAAGACTCATCTCAATACCTGCTCAATATCTGCTCACCATCCCCGAATGGATCACCGCAGTTTACAAAACAACACCGGTCGTGACTAATCACACAATCAATATAGATAACAATAACAAGATACACGAGACAAACCGAATCACACACACACACACACACACACAAACTCCCATCATCTCAATATCGATCGTCCACTGGACCCGCCGCTGGGGGGACCGCAAATGCCGTTCCCACCTAAGCCCCGCTCATCGCATTTGAGCGATAACCCTATCCATTAATGTGCACATCCCCTTCCGTGGCGGGTTCCACGAAGGGCGAAACTAGGGCGTGAGATCACTCCCGCAAGTGACCCCACTCAGCCGAGAACGCATCTCGAGAACCATCAACAAACACAACCACAATCACAATCACAATTACAATCATCATATCAATCAACTAATTACAAAGACATCACCAATATCCCATTATGGGACTAATACGAGTAGAAATCCTACCCGGAAAGCACAACACGCAGACGGTATCTAAACCGTATCAAAACGGCTCCTCTACGAATTCTCCTCCTACCATACAACACATAGATGCTACCATTCAAATACTACTCATAAAAACCCCCAATTCCTAAATTAGGGTTTCATCAATCTTAACAAAACATAATATAAATTATATTAAAAGCTTACCCTCGACGCAAGGAATCCAACGACGCGAACTACGATACAAACTGACCGTCTGAACTCCGGGAATTGCTAAGGATGCGATTAGGAAGATGAACTGACTGCTTTCTCTCTTAAACAGGTTTTAGGTTTTGGTAAAAGTGTTTTAAAACAACGACGATTATGTTTAAATACCCTAATCGCATAATTAACAAAACCCGCGAAAAACTCCCCGTAAACCGGACACTCGATCGAGTACCCAAGGTACTCGATCGAGTACCCCCTTACTCGATCGAGTACCCCAGCTACTCGATCGAGTACCCAACAGGTCAGAAACTATTTTATCTTCGCAACTTGCCCTTACTCGACAGAGTAAGGGCTACTCGATAGAGTACCCCCCAAGACATAAATACGGAGTATTACATAAAATGTATAACTTTAGTCATAAAATGTATAACTTTAGTCGTAAATAGTAAAAAAATCAAACAATAAATATGAAAAAAAAAAAAAAAAGATAATAACAAAAACCAAAAAAACTCATAATAACAAAAACAAAAATCCAAATAACAATAATAAAACCAAAAAACCAAAAAACCAACAACCCAACCAAACCCGAAATCTGAAATAAACCAAATAACAATAAAAAAAACCAAATTTAAATATCGTGTGTATAACTCTAATGCACGCAGTGTATAACTTTAATAGACAAGATGTATAACTTTAGTCCAAAAATACTTCAATAACAATATATAACTTTGGTGTTTTAAGTCGTAAATTGTATAACTTTAGTCGTATAACCCAATTAAATTAACAAATTATATACAAAAATAAAATGTTGGTGAATGACTCATGAGAATAACAAATTATATGCATAAATCTAACAAAAAACCCGTAAATCTAACAAAAACCGTAAATAAAACAAAAAACAAAAATACAAATAAAACAAAAAACAAAGAACAATAAACAAAAAACAATAAACAAAAAACTTGAATAACAATAATAAAAACCAAATAACAATAATAACAAATAACCAAATACCAATAATAAAAACCAAATAACAATAATAAAACAAAAAATCAACAGAAAATTTTTAAAAAAAAAAAAAAAAAAAAAACAAATCTGAAATTTGAAACTTGAAATTTGAACGAATATGAGGACTTTGGTGACCCGGTTTAGGGCTTCATTTTTGAAGGGGTTGCGGGTTGGTTTGGGTATGGGTATGGAGAGATCTAGGTCGAGGGTGGTGAGAGGAGTCGAGTGGTGGTTCTGGGTGGCCGTGAGGGTGGCTGTAGGTGGCGGGAAATGGGAGAGAAAGAGGGATGTCGGGTTTTTTGTGGTTGTGAGGGTGACAACACCAACGACAACGACAACGACAACGACAACACCAACGACAACGACAACACCAACGACATCAGGACGAGGCGGCGAATCTGGAGAGGGCGAGGGGAAGACCGGTTGTTGTTGGGTCGTTGGTTGTTCTTTGGTTGTTATTCTTTGTTGGGTCGTTGTTGTTGTTGGTTGATGGTGGCCTACTTGGTGTTGGGTTGCGGGTGGAGGAAGGTGGTGGGGGTAGAAAGAGGAGAGGTGTGGAGGAAAGGAGGTGCGGGATCTGGAGGGGGAGAAAGGTGGTACGGTGGCCGTGGGATGGTTGGCGGCAGGAGGAAGGACGGAGGTGGCGGGTTGTTGTTGTTGTCGGGTTGTTGGTTGTGGGTGGTTGTGTGTGTGGTGGGGGTGGGGGGCGGCAGACGAGAGAGGGAGGGAGGGAGGTGTTTATATATGGTGAATGGTGGTGGAGTAAAGGAGGGAGGACGATGAAGTATTGTTTTTTTTTGTTGTTTTTTTTTGTTGGTTTTTTTTTTTGAGAGAATGAGAGAAAGATGAGAGAGAATGAGTGTATGAGAGAAGTGTGAATGAATGAATAATGAGGAAGTGAGTTGGGAGATTAGAATGTTGATAGAGTTGTACAAAATTAGGTAGAGTTATACACAATTAGGGAAGGAGATTAGGGAGGGAGAATTGTGACCCTTCAATGAGATGTAATCCCATCCCTCCATCCCTTCCATCCAAGGGCTCTTATAAGGACTTAGGACCTTATATGGTATAAGGACCTTATAAGAACCCTTCTATATATATATATATATATATATATATATATATATATATATATATATATATATAGAGGAAGGATCAACTAAGGTCCATTATATATTTGAGTCCATAAGGTCTTTTGTGAGCCATTGGATGGAGGGAGATGGAGGGATGAGATGAACCCACCAAAAGTCATTATACAAGCAAATTAACACACTTTACTAATCCACCCTAATTAACCACTAATTTACTATATATTTGTTTTCTACCCACCTATTTCTCTCTCATCTCACACATTTCACTCTTCTCTTCGCTCAAAAAAAAAACCCAAAAAATCCAAATAAATAAAAAACCCAAAAAATCCAAATAAATAAAAAAAACCCAAAAAATCCAAATAAATAAAAAAACCCAAAAAATCCAAATAAATCAAAAAATCCAAATAAATCAAAAAACCAAATAAATCATTCATTTCTCTCTTCCTCATTCACCACCACCCACCACTATCCCAACCGACACCACCCACCGCCCACATCCACCGCCAACTCCACCACCGCCGTAATTATATAAACTCGTTTTTTTTTTTTTTTTTTTTTTTTTTTCCAGATTTTGCGTCTCGGTTTATTTCGTCACTTTTTTTTTTTTTTTTTTTTTTTTTTCGATTTCGTGTTTTAAATCTCGTTTTTTATTTTGTGAGATACTTTTTTTCATCTAAGACAATAATGGACTAAAGTTATACAAAAATGAACCAAAGTTATACAAAAATAGACCAAAGTTATACAAAAAAAGACTAAAGTTATACAAAAATTGGACTAAAGTTATACAAAAAATTGGACTAAAGTTATACAAAAAATGAACCAAAGTTATACAAAAATGAACCAAAGTTATACAAAAATGGATCAGAGTTATACAAAAAAGCACCAGAGTTATACAAAAATGCACCAGAGTTATACAAAAATGCACCAAAGTTATACAAAAATGAACCAAAGTTATACAAAAATGAACCAAAGTTATACAAAAATGAACCAAAGTTATACAAAAATAGACCAAAGTTATACAAAGAAAGACTAAAGTTATACAAAAAATTGGACTAAAGTTATACAAAAAATGAACTAAAGTTATACAAAAATGAACCAAAATTATACAAAAAATGAACCAAAGTTATACAAAAATCGACCAGAGTTATAAAAAAATGCACCAAAGTTATACAAAAAATGGACCAAAGTTATACAAAAATGAACCAAAGTTATACAAAAATGAACCAGAGTTATACAAAAATGAACCAAAGTTATACAAAAATGAACCAAAGTTATACAAAAATGGACTAAAGTTATACAAAAATGGACTAATTTTTTGTATAACTCTGTTGCATTTTTGTATAACTCTGGTGCATTTTTGTATAACTCTTGTCCATTTTTGTATAACTTTGGTTCATTTTTGTATAACTTTGGTTCATTTTTTGTATAACTTTAGTCCAATTTTTGTATAACTCGTGCATTTTTGTATAACTCTCCGTCCATTTTTGTATAACTGTGGTTCATTTTTGTATAACTTTGATTCATTTTTGTATAACTTTAGTCCAATTTTTTGTATAACTTTAGTCCATTGTTGTATGACTTTAGTCCAATTTTTGTATAACTTTGGTGCATTTTTGTATAACTCTGGTCGATTTTTGAATAACTTTGGTTCATTTTTGTATAACTTTGGTTCATTTTTTGTATAACTTTGGTGCATTTTTTGTATAACTTTAGTCCAATTTTTTGTATAACTCTGGTGCATTTTTGTATAACTCTGGTCCATTTTTGTATAACTTTGGTTCATTTTTGTATAACTTTGGTTCATTTTTGTATAACTTTAGTCCAATTTTTTGTATAACTTTAGTCCATTGTTGTATGACTTTAGTCCAATTTTTGTATAACTTTGGTGCATTTTTGTATAACTCTGGTCGATTTTTGAATAACTTTGGTTCATTTTTGTATAATTGTAGTCCAAATTTGTATAACTTTAGTACAAAATTGTATAACTTTAGTCATAAAATGTATAACTTTAGTCATAAAATGTATAACTTTAGTCGTAAATAGTAAAAAAATCAAACAATAAAAAAAATAAAAAAAATAAAATCAAAACATAACACAAATCATAAAATCAAACAAATAAAAAAACTTGAATAACAATAAAAACCAAATAACAATAATAACAATAACAAAACAAAAAACCAAATAACAATCACAAAAAACCAAATCTAAAATCTAAAAAAAAAAACAAACAAAACCAAGTTTAAATATCGTGTGTATAACTCTAATGCACGCAGTGTATAACTTTAATAGACAAAATGTATAACTTTAGTCCAAAAAATCAAATAACAAATTTGTGTAACTTCAATTTATACAATGTATAACTTTAGACATTAATAGTATAACTCTATTTTGATTATTGTATAACTTTAGCCCAAAATATTTTGATTATTGTATAACTTTAGCCCAACATAAAACTAGATCTGAAAACTAATAATAAAAAAATAACCAAATAACAATAACAAAAAAAAAACCCATAATAACAAAAACAAAAAAAACCCATAATAACAAAAACCCGTTCATCTAACAAAAAAACTCGTAAATCTAACAAAAATACCAAATATAAAAAAAAAACCAAATAACAATAACAATAACAAAAAAAAAAATATAACAAAAACAAAGATCTGAATCTGAAAACAAAAACAAAAATAACAAAAACCAAAATAACAAAAATAACCAAATAAAAAAAATGAAGAACAAAAAAAAGAAGAACACAAAACAAAACAGACAAAGTGACGCTGTGAACAAAAAAAAAAAAAAAAAAAAAAAAAAAAAAAAGGCGGCAGGAATGTGACGCGTGAAGGGCGGCAGGGAGGATGGTTGTGGGGAGGACGGAGACAGGAGCAGGGGAGGAGGATGGCGGCTGAATCTAGGGGGTGGCGGTCGTGCGAGGGGGTGGCGGTTGTGCGAGGAGGTGGAGGCGGGAGGTAAGGTGTGAGGAGGTGGAGGCGAAGTGGTGGGTGGCGACGTGGGGGCTGGAGTTGGCGGTGGTGGGTGGCGTCGTGGGGGCTGGAGTTGGCGGTGTGAGGAGGTGGAGGCAGTGATAGGGTGGTGGTGGGGTCGGGTGGTGGTGGGTCGGGTGTGGTGGAGTGATTTTTGTGGTTTTTTTTGTTATACACAAAAAAAGGAGGGAGGACGGTTGTTATCGCGGTGTTGGTGCGTCGTCAGTGCGGCGGTGGCGGTTCGAATGGAGGACGGTGGTGGTGGTGGTGGTGGTCACCGAGAAGGAGGACGGTGGTGGAGGATTTGTGTAGGATTTGTTGTTATTTTTTGGTTTTTGGTGGAGGATTTGTGTTTATTTTTTGGTTTTTGTTTTGGTTTTTTTTGGTTTTGTTTTAGTTTGGGATTTTTTGTATCAGCTTGGTTTTTTTTTTTTTGTTTAGAGAGGGTGGGAAGAAAATGAGAGAGAAAGAGTGAATGTGAGAAATGAGAGAGGATGAGTGAATGAGGAAGTGAGTTGGGAGATTAGAATGGTGGTAGAGTTATACACAATTAGGTAGAGTTATACACAATTAGGGAAGGAGATTAGGGAGGGAGAATTGTGACCCTTCAATGAGATGTAATCTCATCCCTCCATCCCTTCCATCCAAGGGCTCTTATAAGGACTTAGGGCCTTATATGGTATGAAGGCCTTATAAGAACCCTTCTCTCTCTCTCTCTCTCTCTCTCTCTCTCTCTATATATATATATATATATATATATATATATATATATACTCTTTTCCCACTCTAATTACCACCATCCAACCACCACACAGTGAGCCACCATCCAGCTCTCTCATCGTCGCCTCCCTTGCAGAAAAAAAAAGAAAATACAAAATACAAAATAACAAAAAAATACAAAATACAAAACATTAACAAAAAAATGAAAAAGGAAAAAAAAAAAATCAAATAAGCAAAACTACAAAAATAATGCGGTGCGTTGGGTTTTCATGTTATGAGTTGAAGACACAACCCTCCACAAGACCACACCCCTACCATGCCACTACGAGCAGGCAGCAACATCGCCATACACCGTGCATCACTGCAATGTTGATCGCCGTCCCTCACCCTAATGCCGCCGACGGTTTAAGCAAACTCAAACTAAATTAGTGTAAATTTATTCCTTAATTTGTAAGTATAATATAATTAATAAAATTAAGAATTAGAATTAATAGTTAATTGATACGAGAAATAAAATCCATAATTGTGTAATTTGACAGATTAGAATAATTTTGTGAATTTGATTAATTGGCGAGGCAAAGAATTAGAGACTTTTTGCTATACAATGGAAAAAATATTGAAAAAAAAGTCCATAAATAAGTGAGCAACTACTTGTAAAATAGTTTCAAGCGAAATATTATTGAGATTCAGTTTTCCTTTTTTAACCCGCCCTATTAATCCAAGACGATTTTATAAATAAATTTTTAAACTTAAATTATATAAATTCTGATTCTAACTCCGACCCTCACTCTAACATGAATCCTAAATTCCTAATCACAACCAGACCCGGACAATATGGGGGCTACCTCTCCTATGTACCCAAAAAAAAAAAAAAAAAAAAGACCCGGACAATAACCCAACTAAGTCGGTGCAACAAAACGATAAACCCGCCATCAGAACCAGACCTGGACCTTATCCCTCAATCCACACTATAAATAACTAAAAATCCCCAAAAGAGGGAAGAACACTAAACCCTAATTCCTCCAATTTCATCAATCAATTACAGCTTCAATCAATCGCAAGATCCAATCTTTATCTGCAAAAAACCAATTCAAATCGAAGATGAGACCAATTTTGATGAAGGGCCATGAAAGGCCATTAACGTTTCTCCAATATAACAGAGATGGCGACCTTCTGTTCTCGTGTGCTAAAGATCATAATCCTACTGTTTGGTTTGCTGATAATGGTGAACGTCTTGGGAACTACAAAGGACATAACGGCGCCGTTTGGAGTTGCTCGATTTCTCGTAATTTAATCTTCTCTTTTTTATCTTTATTTTCTCGGATTTGATTATGTTTTAGCTAAATTAGGGTTTTTTCCTTTTTGTTTTGCGTTGTTGATTGGGGGAAAAGTTGATTTCTTAGCTGTGTTTGATTGTTATCGTGTGAATTGATTGTTTTGTTGAAGACGACAATATCCGTCTTAAACTTAAAAGGGGGTCAAGTATGGTAGATGAGACAAAAGCAGGGTGTATAGGGATTAACAAAAGATTTGTCCTATGTATACAAGTAGGAGCATATTTAACCCGTTTTCATCCTAAGACGGATAGTGTCGTCTTAAGAGATACTTGCTGTTGGAATTAACAAATTTGTGAAAAAGATGATTTCTTAGCTTTGTTTTGATACCCCTTAGTTTAATTGGTACTCTTAAATATTGAACTTTAGATTAATTTTAAAGGGTTAGTGTGAAATCGGGTATACTGATTTGTAGCTGAGTTATGAAAGGTTACGGTCTGTTTGTTTAGACAAATCGGATAATTTGATCATGGTTATTGTTTAGACTGTATGCTGGTGAAAATTTGGGGAATGATTGATAATGTTAAGAGGATTGCAGAAGTTTGATACACAAGAATTAAGAGTGAATATACTCGTAAATGTTAATCGTAGAGGTGTCATACTGTCATCCCTGTTAATTTGTCATGTTTCGTCTTTGAATTAAAATTTTGCCTATAGGGATATCGGTTTTCTTTGTTTCTCAAATATTTTCCTTTGCTTCGGCTAATTTGCATTTGGAGGTATTTATGTAGTAACTTGGTTTGTGTTTATTTTGTTGTTATGAACATTTTTTTGGTTATCTTTAGTTGCCTTGTTGATTTATGAGGAATTAATTCATTGCATCAGGGGATTCGTCGCGTCTTCTTACTGCCAGTGCTGATCAGACAGTGAAGCTGTGGAGTGTCCAAAAAGGAGAGCAACTATTTACCTTCAATTTTGAAGCTCCAGCCAGGTCCGTGGACTTCTCAGTTGGTGATAGACGAGCTGTTATAACCACTGATCCTTTCATGAAAAAGACTTCAGAAATTCACGTGAAAGAAATTGCAGAAGATGTTGCTGACCGTAAGTCGACTTGATCACCTTACTGTCTACATTTGAATGGTGTTTAGATAGGGTTCAATTTTAGTCAGTTACTTTGTTCTTTTTTTTTTGTTTCTTCTGACTTCTCGAGTTTGCCCTCCCATAATTTCAGAAGTGGGAAGAAAACCATAATATTGAGGGGAGTAATTTTAATATGTTACTTATCCTTGGTCGTCATTAGAAATGACTTTTGTTCACTTTTATTATGGATGTTGCCGTGTCTTAGTAATTACCGTTGTGCCATTTTTCTTGATTTTTCTTGGTTGCATATGCTATGTACTTATATGTGAGTTTAATATAGTTCTGATTTCCTGTTTGCATCTTTTGAAACCGCTAATGTCAATGTTCCACAATGTTTAGTTCTTTTGTCTATCTATTTGTTTCTTAGCTTCTTTTCTCTATCAACTTTTCGTTTCAATTTGAATTTGGTGATGAAATTGATGTGCTATATAATTTTCAGAGAAGGAAGCCTCTATTCTTGTCATGAGGGGTCCAACTGGACGAATCAATAGAGCTGTTTGGAGCCCCTTGAACAAGTCCATTATCAGTGGTGGTGAAGATGCCATCATTCGTGTGTGGGATCCCGCGGTATGTAGGCTCTAGTTTGTTGTTGATACTGAACAGTGTTATGCAGTGTCCTAGAACTTTTAAGCTTTGTGAAATATTTGTTTACTGTTAGTCTGGCACCCGTTTGGTTAAGCTGCCATCTTGACGTCTTCTTCCTCTTTGTCCTCGAAAAATGCAGACTGGTCAAGAGTTAAAATCAACAAAAGACAACGAGAATGGTCATAAAGGTTCTATTTCATCACTTTGCTTATCGGCTGATGGGTCCCACTTCTTGACTGGCTCCCTTGATAAAACTGCAAAGGTGAATGCATAATTTCTACCAAGACATTATTTCTCTTTTGGGCATGTATACATTTTTATTTGCTAATATGGCGTATTCTCTTACACAGCTGTGGGACACCAGATCCCTTACTCTCATAAAGACCTATACTACAGAGCGGCCAGTGTTGGCAGTCACAATGTCTCCCCTTCTTGAACATGTATGTATCGATTAATCTTTGTTTTGCTGTCACGTATGCGTGGTTATGTTCACATTGGTAGTGTGAGTCATTTTTAGTTTCAACTAATGGTTTTCGCTGTAGCTTGTAGGTAGCTAGTGGACCTTTTGAGTCATTTATTTGACCTTAGGGCACTATTTTAAGTCATCTTAAAATAGTACTAGTCTTCTTTGTTTTTGTTTCTCGGTCCTTCTGGTTTTAATCCAACAAATACACTAGATACTCTGATAAGAGTGGTTCTAGTATCTGATTTGATCTCGTTGTTAACTTCTTTACAGGTTGTGCTTGGAGGTGGTCAGGATGCTATAGATGTGACCAGGACCGATCATCGTGCTGGAAAATTTGAGGCTAAATTTTATGACAAGGTAAATCCGAGTTGTGTAACATCTTAATAGGCAAAATTCAGGTGAAACCTGTGGTGAGAACATATTTGTTGCAATATAAAAGATATAGAATTAAACAAAAATTACGATCCCCATTCATTTAGTATTTGTAAATTGTGCTGGAGCTATTGACCATGGGCGTGGTTTCGTTTTGCTTAAAGCTGGGCTTGGGCTTTTTGAAAGCGAGCTTTACTTGAGCCCTTGACTATACCAAGCTTATGTCTAACTAAACATGTTCAGTTAGACTTATGGCTATAATTAGACCTGGCAAACAGATCGGGTCGTGTCGGGTTCGTGTTCGTGTCACATGTAAACGGGTCACAGACCCTCCAACCCAAACCCGACCCAATTAAATTTCGTGTCGTGTTCGTGTCGACCCACTTACATAAATGGGTCATCAAGCCTCAACCCTAACCCATTAATTTCGTGTCGGGTTCGTGTCGTGTTTTCGTGTCTTGTCCATATTTGGAAAGTTTAAGTATATTTATGTGATGAAGGATCAAGAAAAAATAGGATTAATTTAGTAAACAAATCTTTCGTGTCGGGTTCGTGTTTAGAGAGCTCAACCCAAACCCAACCCAATTAAATATCGTGTCGTGTTCGTGTCGACCCACTTACATAAATGGGTCATTAGGCCTCAACCCAAACCCGTTAATTTCGTGTCGGGTTCGTGTCGTGTTTTCGTGTCGTGTCATTGTTTGCCAGCTCTAGCTATAATCAACGCGACCAAGGGAGATGAAGTGAAGAAGTTAACAGCTTTTTGTTTTTCATTAGATAAAACTGCAACTGTTTTTGTTTGCACCAAATTGACTGGAATATATTGTCGACTCACAGACGAAGTTCCACATGAACTTGTGCCTGTATTTTTTTTAGTTTAGATTGATTTCGTGAATTTTGATGTTCTGAATTAGAAACCATATACAAATAAAAAATTGCTCGTCCATTTGATCATCTTTATACGTTGATAATTTATCCAACTTGTATTTAAATTTGTTTGTGTAGATTCTTCAAGAAGAAATTGGAGGAGTTAAAGGACATTTTGGCCCTCTGAATGCGCTAGCATTCAATCCTGATGGCAAGAGGTAAACAATCTTATCTTAACATGCTTCGGCATTACTGTACCAGAAAAAAACATGCTATGATAATTGACATTGACATTATGCAAGTCTTCCTCCCCGATGCAAAAGTTACGACCTCTTGGTGTTGCATGCTACCGCTTGGTCTGTTTGATTCCCATTGATGTTTTGGGCATCACTGTATACACCTGATGACGTGAGAAGATAGCGGTACTCGCTATTGAGGGACTTGTGACCCAAAACCACCCAAATCCAAAATGACCAAACTACTGTTGAAACCCGCCTAACCTGAACTGTTCAGAAGTCTTGTCTCGTTTTTTATCTATATATGTCAAACAAGCGCCTGGCTCTTAAAACGTTCTTGTTTCTTGATGTGCAGTTTTGCGAGTGGAGGTGAAGATGGTTATGTGAGATTACATCATTTTGATGCTGATTATTTTAACATCAAGATTTAAACTTTCGAGCTTAGTTCTTCCAATAATAGTGTATGATTAGTTGATGTCGACAATTTCATCATGTTATGCAATTGTACTGTCTGGAGTCTGGACATGGTTTTAGTTTTTCATCTTACGGTGTAAGCAGACGACTCTTGTACTGTTTAACTCTGTATTTACTTTCCTACAGCTTCCAGTCCTCCTTTGTTTCATCAGTACTGTATTTAAACTGGATAATTATGTTCTGTCCGTTCATTTTGGGAGGTCCATATAGTAATTGAACATGCAATTAATTTCGTTAGGAGTCAAACGGTTTTTCTAACATACACGTTAAAAAAAACTGTTTTCCCAGCAAATAAGCGTTTCAAAGCATCCTCACCGCATAGTGGGAGTTGAACAAGATGCTTTCATAGGAAGTAAGGCAGGCGTATATTTGAAAACATTATGCTCTCACGGTCTCTAGTTTCAAGACTACAATTTCCGGTCCACAGAATAAATATTGAAGGCTCTAAATTTCCTTCCCAAGGACACGGTTTATTATCAGTCAATGTCGAAACTTGTGGTTATTCCCATGTAGTTGTGGAAATGGCAAGGGAACTTTTCGGCGCGGAAATTTTATCTCGTATTAAGGAAGCTACTCCCTCCATTCAACTCCACTTTGCAGGTTTCTATTTTGCACACTATTCACAAGCGGACATTCAACTTTAATTTTTTCTCGATACATAAGTTAAAGTATATTCTAACGTCAAGTTTCTTTTCAAACATAAATGTTCTAAGCTTTTGTTACGGAGTCATACATTTGGTGTTTGCTGATGATCTTCATTAGAAAACACTATACTTGCACCAGCTTTAGTCAATAATCAACTTCATGGAACGTGTTTTTTTTTTTTTTTTTTTTTGAGCATGGAATCTTGTCTCGGTAATTTTGCAAGCTATGCTGCGAATCCATAAACCTTTTACGTGTCTATATCTCGGATATTCTACGTTTCAGTTAACACATTTGACGTTTGCTAATGACTAACGATATCATGTTCGTTTTGTCCTGAATTTAAAGTGTGTTGTGCAAGTGAATTTGATTATTAGAATCAGATTTTTAACGGGTGTTTCGCTCCAATGGAATAATAGATCATATAATTCAAGACTCTTTTCTTTGTGGACCATTAACTATGAAATCATAACTCTTATATTCTTTGCGAGGGGTACTTCAATCAAAGATAAACAGATGATTGAGACGGAGGGAGTACTATGTTAGTCGTAGATGAGTTAGTAAGTTTTTGTTAGCCTCTTCTATAGTTCAGGGTTCTACTTTATCAGTAAGAAAAGCTTATGACATATTTCGTCTAAGCTTTCGATATCACAGATGAACCAAGTCAGTCAGTTTAGAATGTTGTTGTCAATGTATCCTAGACATATAGGCTCATCACTTTCGTCAGCGGTGCAAAGGAAGATGCAAACAAGTGATTAACCTATATGTCTGGGTACATTGACAACATTCTAGACCGACTAATTAGCTTTGCAAACGAGGAATAAATCCGATGAACAGATATTGTCTGTGTAAGCTTAATGCAAAATCGGATCTCCTTTTCATTGTCATTACTCAGCATTAATATGGAAAATGTCCCCTTTATCAGCGGACTAAAAAATACATAAAGACGATAATATAGCAAAAAACGGAGTAATTAACCATTACAACAAAAGATGCAATCGAAATTGTTCATCGTTCAGTAAACTACTTTATTGAACTTAAAAAAAATGCAGTAAAATAAGTAAAATAAGGATTGAGGCACAAAAGAACCATCTTCTGATCTTCTCCGTTCGTCTGTTCAATGGTAGCACATGACACAGACAGTAGTAGAAGCGTCATTGGAAAAACTGCAGTGAGGACAAGTCCACTCCTTTAGTTCCTCAGTCGAGTCTGTCTTCCTTTCAATCGACTCCCTTGAGCAAATTACCAAGCGGAGAGTCTTTATGTCTGTGTACTCATTTTTTATAGCTATCTCCATGTTCTGGAAGTAATTGCGAGCCACACTGATACAAGCGACAAAAATAAACACAGTAAGCATTCTGAAACCAGGATGAATACTACATCTTGAAATGGAAAATTTCAGATTGACAAACCTTGTCATAAGGCAGAGTCTTTTGCGGAAATCTTCAAATTGTTGAACTGGTACAGTCTTAGACACTAACATTCTCAGTTCAGCTGCAACCAGACATAGTTGCTCCAACACAAATGCTCCGTTCTCTGAACACCCATATATATATTGCACCAGTTTAACACAAAAATCACGAATAGACGATCAATACACTATTTTAACACAAAGAAACTCACTTATCAAGTCATTGCAAAGCGGGTTTTCCTGAAATATATGGAAGTAAAAGTTGGACACACAAATGTACTTGAATACTCGCTTGCATTCCACTGCCTGCAAGAATGACGAAACAGAAGGTTCGTAACTCGTAAGGAGGGAGATATTATTTGCCTGATATTCATCAACCAATTACTGGAATTTACTTATTTACCTGTAGCCAGGCGTCTGTCACAAACGACAGTTCTCCTAGAGCGAGGGCTTGATTTTCAGCTACGGCTTTCAGCTGCAACCAGAAATACATCATTACAGACCGTTAGATGCTAGTTTCTGAAACCATCATAAAATTTGTCGAAAAATTGCAAGTTTTATGTGTTTTACCTCTTCATTCTGCATTGATCGGAGTTTCATAAGAACTTGGTTTTGTTCCTGTAAAGAAACGAAACCAGGAATCCATGGTCATTACTGACGAACCTCATTCTTAAATCTCGAACTTATACTAGAATGCTAGATGCATGTTAATTACCGTATTTTGAAAATTCCATAGACTAAGACACTCCTGGTATCTGTCATAGTCATTTCTCGCTTTTTCCCGCTTATTCTCATCCTCGACAATCTACGACAGAATAAATAAGGAACAATGCATTACTGATAGCTGAAAGGATTTATCTACATTCAAATAAGGTAAGCACTCGAATAATTAATATAGCTACCGCTTTCAGTTTTGCTTGAGGGCAGATATGAGTATTGTCGAACCAAGAACTATTGCATTCCCTGAAATATAGACATTATTCGAGCTGGGTAAGCTTTATCGGAGAAATGTCTGAGGAACTCGAGACAGAATTTGAAGTTACCCGCAGAACTGAAAATGACAGGCTTGACATTCC